>NC_072474.1:106220522-106521855 GCF_027574615.1 Eptesicus fuscus | reverse complement strand
AAATTTTTTTTCCACTCACCAAACATATTAGTAAGTTTTTCTAAAGTTGAATTAAGGAAAATTCTGGCACAACATAACCTGTGTATCCCAATAAGACAAACTCCAAACACACTGGCTGCCAGCAACACTCACTGATTATTTGCCAACAATTTTTTAGCCAGCGCATGCTTTTTCTTTAGCGGGGCCAGCATGCCACCCAGCATGTGGGTGTAGTTACTCATCTTGTCACTGGACTGGGTGGAGAGGCCACAGAGGAGTGAGCCTTCAAGGAACCAGCTCTCCATGCTGTGGGTTAGGTTCAGGCAGCTGCAAATTTCTTGCTACTTCAGTTTCCCTGGTTCTTTTCTCTAAAACCTCCTCCACATGTAGTCCTGGGACAGGACCAACAGCTACAGCATCACTTGGGAATTTGCTAAACATTCTGACTTCCAGGCCCCATCCCAGGAGAACGGAAGCAGGAGCTGCCTTTTAATAAGACCTCCGGTGATTTGTGTGCACAATTGATGTCTGAGAAGCAATGATCTTAAGGACTTGTCTGAAGCCACCTCATGTCACAGGCAAAGAATCCTGTTTCCCCCAAAGGCCCTCTCACATCCTTGCCATCTTTTCATGAAGCCGGATGTGGGTACTCAGCTGAGGCCCAGCTTCACAAAGTCCCTCACTCTTGGGCCCCACTGAAGCCAAGGCTGAGTCTCCAGTGAGCACTGCTTTAGACCACTCTGACTGAAGAGCAGCAAAGGAAATAGTATGAACTTAGGGGCTAGACAGGCCTGGAAAAACCAGGCTCTGCCTCCTATTAGTTCATTGGCCTGGGACAAATGAACTCAACTCTGATTGTGCCTCCCTCACTCCAATTCACAAGCAAGAGACTCTGCAGCCCTATTTGTAACCATTAACTCTTTCCTGGTGGCCAAGGATGACTGGAATAGAGGGGGTGCACTGGAGGGCATCAGGAGAGGGCACCTAAAACAGACTGGCCACTTGCCTTTGCTCACCGGATTATCAAGATTGGGAAATCAGAGACACGAGTTGTCTCTTTTGGTGTTTGAACAAAGAGGAACTGTAGGAACACCTGGGGAAATTATTTCTCAGCTATGGACTCAGAGATGCAGAAAAGCAAAGACATTATGGCTCTAGAAATATGAATATTAATTCCTGGTAGGTTTCCAATTTTGGATCCTAATCTCTACTCAAATTCATTTCTACATTTTGCTTTTGGGTTCCTTCAAATATCTTTTATATAGTCAATAATCAACAAACCAATATCTACCTATCTATCCTCTTTCTCTCTCTCTCCCTCTCTCTCTCTCTTCCCTCCCCCCCACTCTCTCTATGCCAACACTAGCTTAAATACCTAAATCTACAGTCCTGACCAAAGAATAAATTTGAAATGAATGACAGTTACAATTATTATTACTACTATTATATTATCAAATTTATTGTTTTATAATATCATCTACATTAGCTTATGCTTTCAAACTTGGTTATCATTAATCCTTAAAGCTATAAAAAAGCAAATTATCTGAATCATGAGGAAAAATAAGGAAATACTGTATTTATATATGTTTATGTGTTCACTGATGGACTTATTTAAAAACATAATGATGCCTACCATTACTGAGCATGAGGGCAGCTGACGTTTAAGAGCAGGTTTTATGTGTCAACCACTGGGCCAAGGGGGGAAGGAACGGTCTCAGCTCTCAGAACTGTAATGTGCCATATTATTGCTCAGATTTTACAGGAGCCCTAACTGAAGTCAGAAAGGTAAAGTCGGTGACCTCGGTAACAAAATTAGAAAGTTATAAAATGATGGTGAGAATTCTAGGTCCCACTTGCTACCATGGTGCTCTTGTAATATAGTCTAGGTCCAAGCCTGCAGAGCCTCTCAGCTGGCCACCAACACCGGAAACTTAAATGTTACACTAACCTGAATCCCTTCCGGAGATACTGACATCTTGACAACCTCAAACTCTTCATTATAAGATTGACCATCAAATGTATAAAATGTTCTACATTGTCCAGCAGAAGATATGTACTATCATCAGTGTTAATGACAAGGAATCATAACCAACGTTTGGATGGCAAGGTTTACCAAGCCCCTTTAAAAATTATATAATAGGCCCTGGCCAGTTTGGCTCAGTGGATAGAGCATCGGCCTGTGGACCCAAGGGTTCCAGGTTTGATTCCGGTCAAGGGCATGTACTTTGGTTGCAGGCTCAATCCCTGGTCCTGGGATTGACACAACCATAGATATTTCTCTCTGTCTTCCCTTCCCTCTTCCTCTCTAAAAATCAATGGAAAAATATCCTCAGATGAGGATTAAAAAACAATATACTTATATATATTTGAGTGAGGCATCATTTTCTGCATTTTAGTATTGAGATGCATGAGGCTTTGAGAGGTGAAATAACTTTCCCAAGATTTCCAGCTCGCCTTCTAAAATCCCCAAATATAGATAGTTCTAATCAGTGAATACACTTGAAAATGCTCTTAGAAATCTTTGAGTAGAAGATTGAGCCTTTATCAAGATGCTGTCCAATGAGATTTCACATGCTCTTTTCTTAGAAGGTGGGAAGGACACTTTGGGGAGAAACTGCCTCTTCTTTGGAGCTATGGCAGGCAAAAGGGTGAAGGACACAGGGGACGCTTCCCAACACGGCAAGCTCTGTAAGAAGCAGATCCAGGGCAAGGGGAAAGACCTCTCCAGTTGCCATGGAATACTAAATCAGATTCCTCATCCCTGGCAGGTGCTGGGCGGCAAAGCTTAACTCAGCATCATTATGCTTTTCTAGTACCTGGAGCTGGACAAAATGTTTTCAGAGGAGACAGACTAGTTCTCAGATAAAGAGTTAAAGGCCCTTTAGCAGTTATCTCATCTTGAGGACTTAGTAACTCCGTACTCTTGTTCCCCAGGAAAGGAAGATTTGCCTTTTGAAAATAACTGGAATTTTCTCCTCTTGAAAGCTTTAGGCAAAACTGGAAGAATTCGGGAAGTTGTATAAACCCTTGGATTTTTCACCAGTTGCATAGACCTGCTAATAGGAACTCTAGAATGGACTTCATATCTTCTTATGGAAAGGTCCTTTCTGGGGCTCAGTTAGCCACTCTCTGTTTATTTTGGAAATTGAATTTGTGTTGGCTGGGGAGACTTAGACATTGGATTGTCTACATAATTCTATGCAGAAACAAAAATTCATTCCTTGACGTTCAGGCCAGTTTGACAGAAGGTAGTAATTTAGAGATACTCAAAACAGTTTTCCCGGACAAGGAAACAAGTCAATATTTTATTCATTTCAAACACGAACTGACACCATTAGGTAAGGAAATCTTTCTACTGAGAAAATTATGTCCGGAAGCTTCAACCAATCACTAAGAGAGAAAGGAGGGATCCTAGGAGACGACACAGCTTACATGTGTCGGTCAGAACTTTAACAGCTGTAATTCCTGAGCCACCAGCGTTGGGCCTGTGGAATTAGCCCTAGTCTTATCTTTGTATGAAGCATCTTTTACCTCAAGCCAGTTTTCCAGGCAGATTTCAAATTTTGCCTTTAGTGCAAATTCCTAAACTTTTATCCTGGATATCAATCCCGTCACATTCTGGCTCCAGTATCCTCCTCAGCTGCTCATCAAGCACTTTTCCCATGAGCTCTGCACCTGATGCAGAGTCAGCTCCATGCTGCCCCCACTGTGCCACCCTGGTCACTCTAGTGGCTGCCATGCCCCTCCCTCTAGGGAGAATATTCCATGATCTATTAAGTCCTGATTCCACTAGCACCTTCCTCAGATCCCCCTTTCATTCTCTCAACCTTAAGCTTAATTATTCTCATGTCTCCCTTCTTCCTTTACTATTGCCTTGTCATAATTCTTCATGGTTGCTCATTTTGACATTCCTCTCTTCCTCTCTGATAACAAGCTTTGTCTGGGCCTCTATGAGTCTGCCTGGCCTGTGTCCAATATTTACTAAGTGCCTGCATAAGCATATCAATATGATAATGCAATTATTGAGGATTTTAAAATCTAAAACCAAAAATTAGATTGTCAATATAATCAGATATTTTAAAAGTTTTTGTTTGTTTTTTTCTCCAGGCAGTGGCTGTTTTGAGGGTTGATGCCAGACAATTTGGAGGATGAGCAGTAATTAAAGGAATAGCTAGCTGAGTCCCCCAAATACTCAGAAAACCAATCATCTGAATTGTGAAAAACACCAAACCAAAAACAAATTATTCTTTAGATCTATGCATTCATGATGAGTGGATATTCATAAGATTAACTGAAAATTAATGACATTTATTGCTATTGAGCAGCATGGACCAGGCACAAATTATATGGCTTTTACTGTACCAGATGTGTTCTGAATGGATTTCTAATGGCTGCAATGTGACACATTACTTGCCCAGTTTTAGAGATGGGGAATCTTAGGTTCAAAGCTGTCCAAATAATGTTTCTAATGTCAAATAGCTAAAGAAATAGTGAAACTAAAAGGGGGAGTGGTCCCTTAAAAAAAAGCGTTGCCTATATCTTAGTCAGTTCAGCCTGCTACCACAGAATATCATAGACTGGGTGGCCTAAACATCAGAAATTTATTTCTCACAAATCTGGAGGCTGGGAAGTCTGAGTTCAAGGTGCCAATAAACATGGTGTCTGGTAGGGACCTGCTTCCTGCTTTTCATGTGGTCTGCTTATCATAGCCTCAGCAGAAAGAGGAAGCAAATCTCATGTCACTTTTGATAAGGGCAGTGGTCCCACCATGAGGGCTCCACCTCCATGACCTCATTACCTCTCAGAGACGGCACTACCTAATCTCATTGCATTGGAGGTTGGGGCTTCAATATATAAAATTTTTTTGGGGGGGACACCAACATCCAATCCATAACATTCTATTAATTGTAATGTCAGAACATTAGGCTGCTGAGCTAATAGACATAGTACGAATTCCAGTGTTTTCAACTGAATATGCAACTCTATGAGAAAAAGGCAGCCAGACTAGTTTAGTACACAAATATGATGAAAGCCCCACTCCAAGTTATCAGAGGAAGTCCGGTCCTCTTCAGACACAGCGAAGCTATCCTCTGCTGTGGCTTGTCAGTGGGTTGGCTCAGCTCTCCTGATTGTGCCATCCCTTGGAGGCACACTTCGTGGAGTATCAAATCCTCTTGACATAAGTAGCCTAGTGAGAGCCCAGCTTTTCCGAGTGCTAAGGCCTGTGTTTTGAGTGTCACCAGCCTACAGTTCGAGCAGAAGGACATCTGTAGTGCCGCAGGGAGGAACTAGCAGCTGCTCCCACCTGGAAACACTCTACAATTTTTCTGCCAATTATAACATTAATCCAACAGGCTTGAGTCCACTGATTGGGAAATTAAATCCAATGCACTATAAATACAAAGTGGGGTGCAAATGTAGATCCAGAATAAAGAACGTACCACTATTCATGGAACTTTCATGAACACTATAATGTTAAATAATCCAAAATAATAGTAGGAAAATAATCTAATATTTTGGGGTGTTTAGCAGGTATCAGAAATTGTGCTAACCATTCTATCTGTCTATCTATCTATCTATCTATCTATCTATCAATCTATCTATCATCTATCTATCAACCTATCTATCTATATCTTCTTCCTATCATCTATTGATCAGTAGATAAATAATCTCATTTATTCTCACAAGGAGCTTATGATATACTAGAGGCCCAATGCATGAAATTCATGCAAGGGGCTTGGCCCTCGCAGCCCTGGCTTCGTCCAGAAGGTCATTCGGACAGTTGTTATGCTGTTCGGCTGTCTGGTCTAATTAGCATATTATGCTTTTATTACTATAGAAGATGTAGGCGTTATCATTATCTCATTTTGCAGATGAGACAACAAAGTTACAAATAACTGACAGAGTTAGCATTCAAACTACACGATCATTTATCACTTTAAAGTCATTGAGGATTGAAGACCCGCCCCCCCCCCCAAAAAAAAAAGGAAGTTAGCACTTACACTCACAGTATGGTAAGGAAATGGGAAAATAAACAAACTACAGAGTATAACCATGTTGTAAGAGAGGTGCAAAGAATGATCTGGGAGGTCTGGGGAGGGCAGAGACTTGGAGTAATGCAATGTCTGAGTTAGAAGACTTAAATTACAAAGTTGGCAAGAGAATGTATCACATGCTCTGGAAAGGATGGGTACCTAGTCCTGTAGGATTAGAACATAGAACATGAAGCAGAGAGTGACAGGAATTGAGGGCAGAAATACGGGAAAAGACCAAACCTTGAAGGGCCTTGAATGTCATGCAAAGTAATTTAAATTTTATTTAAATACAAGTATAGAGAGTTATTGAAGAATTTAAGCAGAGTTGGTGCCAATAGATTTTTTATTTACAAAGCCCCTTTGACAAAAGAGTGGTGGGTGGGCTGGGGGTGATGAGAGTAAAAGTAAGGAAGTTAATTAAGATTTTGCAATAAGGCATTGAAATTGAGTAGGGGGAGTGGAAATGGGAATCGGGTAACAAATTTGAGAGTATAGAGAGCATGGCCAGTGGTTAAGAGCATCTATTCTGGGCTGACTTCTAAAACTTGAGTCCCAGCTCTGCCACTTCCTTACCTGTATGTTCTTAGGCAACCTCATAATCTCTGTGCTTGAGTTTCCTCATCTATAAAATTGAAACAATAATGGTATGTATTTCACAGTGTTCTGTATATTAAAATAAACACTTTGTATTAAATATGACACATTATTGTTGAACATTATTGTGCAATATTATTGTAAAGTTGATGCAAAGTGCTTAAAACCATACCTAGCACAAAGAAAGAATTATGCTAGAGACATTTGGAAAGTGAAAACAATCCATATACACATTTTGATGATCCTCAAAATAGACACACACAGTTATTTTTCCTTTTGTAAAATTGCATCGTAAAGCAAATGTAATGTACTTGAAACAAAATTCAGATTAAAAAAGAATAATTAGCCTGGCTTAGAACTGAAAATCTATATAGAAAGTGAAAATGTGATACTTCAATATGTATATGTTTGTGTTCTTTTGAGGTCTTATAGTTGCATGGTGTAGGGACTTTGGAGATAACGTGTTCTGCGATAGGTGGTATCAAAGGATTGTCATCTCTAAAACACTGGGGAATTTGTCTTATCTGATTTGTTAAGATGAGAGTCCAGTCTTCCCTTGTGGGCCAGTGGCAGAAATTCCAAGAGACAAACTAATCTCTGCCTTCTTTGTTTTCACATCACAAAAATAAGAAGAGGGGCCTGGCCCTCATAGCATTTCTGCTATATTTTTAATGTATCTGGTATTGTATTCACTTTTTAAATTATAATTGCATTACATCATGATTCATTTTTGTTATTACCATGGTTACTGCTGTTTTCTATCATCCTTGCTAATCAGGCTTGAGCTTGAACCAGTTGCAGGAGGTTTCAAGCTGGTCTAATAGCCTCCACTCTCATTCCTCTGACTCTGCTCTGTCAGAGTGAGATTTATAAACCATGAATCTGACCATAGCTGTGCTTATTCCCTTGATGATCTCATCTTGTCTCATGGAGATAAATATAATTTAGGTATGGAGGTCACCAGTATTTATTTCCCAGCTTGGATAGCTCCCCTTGAACTCTAGGCATAAGTATGCTACTACCAACTCCATAATTCTCCTTGGATGTCAACAAAGCATCCTAAATCCCCAAACAAGATGGGGCTTGTGATCTTCCTCTCCATATGTGGTCCTCCTTCAGTCTTTCAGAATGTCAATCCATTTCTCTGACTGCTTAGATGAGAAGGTCAGAGTCATCTTTGTACATAAACTGAGATACAGAGAAGTAAAGTGGCATCTTCAAGTTTACAAGTAAGAAAGTCACAGAATCAGGATGTGAACCCAGGCAGTCTGACTCCAGAGTCTATGCCCTTTATCCTTATGTTAGGCTGCTTCTCTAACTTATAAACCCCTTTGTACATAATCTGGAATGTCATATGGCACCTGCATGACAAATATTAACTGCTCACCTTGGGGCAGGCATGCTACATAAAATTAGAACCATGAATTCTGGTTCTACCTAGTTGTCATATTAAAGAGCTAAAAACTCTCTGTGTTTAGGACCAAGATTTTTTTTTTAAAATTTATTTTCATTGTTATTATTATTTTTGTAACATTCTATGTGTTCTCATTGGAATACCAGACTGGGATTTTGAAATGGGAGCTTAGATGTATCTGTTAGATTTATGTCACATCTACTAATTAGCTAAATGACCTTGAGAAGTTTCTAAACCTCTTGATGTTAAGATGACTCTGCCAAAAATAAATTGCCAATAAATGGTCGAGGTTTTATAATAATAATGTAGAAAAATAGATACCAAGTTATATGGTCCATTCTCTTCTTGAGGGCAGGACTCCCATCTATTTGCTTGCTACCCATTTTCCAAGTGTTTATTGCAGTTCCACATTCTGCACGAACTCAGTACATATGTGGGAATTGCTGATGAAGATTTCATGATTTGGTATGTGGGACGGGAAAGGTGACTTAGAATTCCAGAGGCAGTTTGATATAAGAGAGAGAATCCTGAAGCAAGAGGCAGAAGACAGGGTCTGCAGGTAAAGAAGGCAGAGATTTCATAATCTCATTGGCTATTTCATTGATTATTTGACTTTAGGACAAATAATCATCACATAGGTCAAGTCTTCAATATTTGTCTCTGCAAAATTTTGAGAAGGTGGCTTTCATTGTTCTCAAAGGTGTATTAACAGAGCTCTGAATGTATAGTTTACCTTCACCACAAAACCCAAAGAGTGTCAGCACAGGCCATTTTTGTTTATGTTGGACCAATGAAATGTAAAGGCTCAGCAACTCCGCAACAGTATCTGCCACATATAAGCCTCTCCACTCACTTACTGATTATTTCTTTAAGACTCCTCACCACTATTATTCCCACTACAAATAAGGAAGATGAGGTTAAGGGAGGTTTCCAGGGTAAAGTGACTAGTAAGTGTCAGAGTTGGGATTGGAATCCAGGATTAGGTGGGTCTCAACACTCCATCTATGCACTGAAACACACATCCTCCCTAAATCAGAGGGAAGGCCGGGCAGGGTGGGTGGATGGGAAGAGATCAACCAAAGAACTTGTATGCATATATGCATAAACTATAGACACAGACAGTAGGGTGGTGAAGGCCTGGGGTCAGGGTGGAGGCGGGCTAGAAGAAGTCAATTGGGGGGGGGGGGAGACATATGTAACACTTTAAACAATAAAGATTTAAAAAGTAAATAAATAAAATAAAATAAATAAATCTGCAGTACTAGTGATGCACAGAAGAGGGCAGTGCAAGGTGTTGCTGGAGATGGCCTCCCTTCAACACCCATTCATCGGACTCTAACAGAAAGCACTATGATCAACTGAAGAATATTCTAGTCACATAAAACACTAATTAAATAGAGAAAGCTGGTAATTAACTGCATGCTCCCATTCTGTTTTCAATAAATGTAATCTATCCAATAAATCAGTAGCACTTATTAATGAAAATACAAAGTGTGTTCAGTAAAAGGCTTGCCTTCCATTAGGGAACTAATACTGGGTTTTATGTGGAGTTTCAGAAGAAACCGAGTAGGCATTATTAGCAGTCACTTCAATGCACAGATATATGGTGCCTTAATTCTGCTGCTGACAAGCAGTAATTGCTGAGTTGTGTATGGTATATTAAAATGTGTTTAATCTACTATTAGTTCCATGAAAAACTTACTGCCCACTCCACTTCCAATCACCATGGATAACAGGGGAAATCAGAGTCCTAAAAGAATTACAGACCACAGGTTGTAACAATACACTGCAAAGGGACAAATCATGACTTTTCCTGGAATTTGGTTATTTCAAATAATTTTTACTTTTTTTTTTCTTTTCACAAAGAACTCTGTATTGGACCACATTTCTGGTAGCAAGATTTAAGTTGGATTTTTAATGGCAGAAATTATGCTATATGCTTTCTTGGTGATAAGTCGCTATAATACTGGTTGGAATGTTTTTTGTTCTTCCTTTCTACACACATTTCTGCAAACATTTTTAAAAAAATCTCCTTTTGCAAGAAGAAATGGCATAATGTTTAGAAAGTTAGATAGACTAAATAACTAGCTAACTGCCTCATGATGAGTGACCTAACCAGGAACTATGCTGAGAGAACCTAAAAAGAAAAAGAGAGAGAGAGAAAAGAGAGAGAGAGAGCATCATTGGCCCATTTATGCAAAACCAGTGCAAAAAAAACACCTAAAAACAACAAAAACCAAGCTGAAAACTTGCCTTCTGAGAAGTTAAGGGCTAAATATGATGCCCAATAGCAGTAACTTTCTTGGCCTACATTTTTGAAAAATTAAAATTTCTCCTTTCTTCACTGTTGTTGAATCTATAATGTATATTATATTGGTCATATTATATGTGTGTTTATGAAAGTTTCCTTCAGAATATTTTGAAGATCAATAGATGATATATTTAAAATAGAAATAAAGTTGTACATTGGCCTATGTACAGTGGTTGAAAATTCACATTTGAAAAAAAATGGTTTGGCCCTGGCCAGTGTGACTCTAATGGTTGGAACCTGGATCCTTGAATGTCCATACACCAAAAGGTTGCTGGTTTGATTCTCAGGCAGGGCACATACCCAGATTGTGGGTTCAATTACTTGTTCAGGTGCATTCAGGAGGCAACCAATCAATGTTTCTCTCCCACATTGATGTTTCTCTCTCTCTAATATATATATTTAAAAAATGGTTTGGTTTATTACCTTACTGACCTGGAAACATTCTTATTTGAATGTTTATAAAATAAGGTCCATCAGCCTGAAGGATTTGGTAGGTATAATATTTTAGTTCTCTTTAAACATTTATTTTTGTTAACTAAGGGTCTATGAACAACCAAAAGAAGCCTTTTAGAAGATAATGAAGCAACATCTACTCTATTGATATGGTCCTTTGAAGTTCCCCAATAGTTTTAAAGGCATTTTAAACAATTCTTTCTGGATTATATTGATTCAAGTTTTCTGCATGGTGAGTAGATATTGCTATGACAAAATAGAACTATACAAAGAGACAAAACTATGAGTTAACCCTTTCTTTCCTTTTTTACTAATTTCACGCTTCCTACACTAGACTCTAATTAGTCTGTGAGTAGAAGACAATTCTCTTTTACTCATTAATGTGTGTCAATACTGGCAAAGTCCCTGACATGTAGTTAGCATTTAATAAAGGATTGGTTCATATTTGCTTGTGGAAAGGATTAACAACCAGGAGGAACTTAGGATAAGAAGTTTTGACTTAATCTAAATTCTACGGGAGTTGGGATGTCATATATTAAGCATAATTTATATGTTAGCATAATATGCATAAAGAAATTACTGATTCTATCTCATTTTCCTTTTACCTTTCTTTATATTTTCCCCAAATTAAATTAATCAACACAGATTTAAGATAATTTATAGTCTAACACACTCAACTCAAAAGTAATATTGAAAGACTTCTAAAGTTTTGGCAACTTAATTTATTGTAATTAAGATCTGAATCCCTGCCAGAATTACAGGAGTAATTGCCAGTTAGGCTTATATTAATAAACCCATTTAAGTGGGAATTGTAAAAAAAATGAAAAATAATCTGACTTTATGGGGTAGGTTCACTGCCAGCAGCTTGCAGTGATGAATGGTGTCCCAGATTTATTTTTGGTTTTAACCAAGTTTCATGGCAGGCTCGTTAAGAAATATGTGCTGAATTTGAAAAATTATTTATTGGGCTCCCAGTGATACATTTGTGTGAACCAATTAGTTCTTCCAAAAAGAATAAGAAGGAGTAATGCTGTTAAAATTGATGGGCATAGCAGTCTAACTACCTCCTGTGTTTGGGTTCTGTGCTGTGAAGACTGTGTTTGATATAACACAAATAGTACTAACAAACCCTCTTGGATAAAGCTGCTCTTTACTTGTTATGTACTATTTAGTTCTGATGTATAGTGCTAAGGGAAACAGGAAACCTTGAAGCAGTCAGAAGACAGAAACTTACTATTATTATTTTAAAAGTCTTGATGCATTAATGGCTATATGATTTTGAAGAATAAATGGACACCTTGGTTCCAAGACTTAAAAGAATTAAATTGTCTTAGGAGGATTAGCTGGATTGACTTAGAAAACCTTAAGTATATTCTCTAGAAAATTCAATAGAAGAGATGTTTATTGACTTTTGCAAAGTGCTAGTTGTTTCCCCAATCTAGTTTCTCCTTCTATCTAATCCACTGCTGTCTAGCTAGAGAATACATTTCCTAGCTTTCCCTGGAGCCCATTGGTCCATGTGACTAATGAATGCTTGGGATGTTAGTGAAAGTAATATATATAACATTTGTGTTATCTCTAAATTAAGGGAAGTTGCCTGCTGCTGTTCTACGGCTCTTTCACCTTTCCTCTAGATATGACCATGAAAATGACCTAGTTTACACAATGCAGATGGGGCAAGAAGCCCAGCCAAGGAGAGCAGGGAAATACATTGAAAGGAACCTGGATCCCTGAATGTCCTACTGGAGTAGAACTTCCCCATTAGCTGGGACCAATTCACCTGTGACTTGAGGAAGCAAAAAAACGTGAACTTCTTTACAGGATTGTTGTGGAAAAAAATGAATAGAAATTTTGGAGATTTTAGAAATGCTACTAGTGAATAGTACAGTATATGATTGCTTCTATATATGTTGTGTGTTTTTTAAAAATGTCTGCATCTCTAGGTTGCATTATATGTTGAAAACATCACAAATTATGTTATCTGTTTTGATTTTTACAAAACCCTTGTGAGGAGTCATTATGGAAAAGACTATCTCACTTTCTCCAAGAAGTCAAAGGACAAAGTAAAATCAAATCAAATAAAGTTCACTGTTTCCAAATTTGTCTTTAGGCAAGAGTGTGGAACAAAGACATTTTAAGAAAGAGCTTCTGGACAGTACAAAATTCATAGAAGCAGCATGGTAACAATGGTGCTAATGATAATAATAATCATGGTAACAAACAGAAGAAGAATAGCTACATTTTGAGTGTTATAATGAGTCTGGTTTTGTATTCTGTGCTTTATATTCCCTATCTTTGCAAAACATCTATGAGATGCTACTAGCATTCCTCCAATTTTTGCAGATGAGATAAGTGAAGCACAGAGAGGTCAAGTATATTGCCAAATGGAGCCAGAACTGGAATCTAATTGCATTATCATTTTTACTTCAAGATGACATCATGGAGTCTTTATGAAATTTAGTTATTTTTTTTACTTAGAAGAATCAGAGGAGGGAACTAAAGGGCTCTAATGTCTATTGACCATACTCAAAATAAAAGGGATCATACAAAACATTTCCCATCACCTCAGATAAATGGGTGTTGATATTCTGAATTTTCAAAGAACTTAATATCCAAAGATGCTAAACGAACTGTCCAAGGTAGGAAATGGCAATTGAAAGGTTAAACCCAGGAGAGCACTTGGACCAAGCCAGTCCTTGGAAGCTAGAGTAGCAGCCACATTTATCTGCTCATACCTGTCAACCACCTTCTCCTCCGAACAGAAAGCTCTGGTAGGGCCTAGGAAATAACATTTTAACTCTGTACTTATACTTTGACTCTGAAGTACATGAGTAATACTTTGCACTAAAGGAAGATCTTTTATCTGAGTCCTTCAAGAGCTGAACAAAACTCATTATTACCCACCTCCCTTCTGATAGGAAAGGAAGATCTCTTAATCCCTAATTTGCTGACAGGAAGACAGAAGCTGCCAGGGAAGAAGTGATTTGCTGAAGGTCACACAATGGTCTATGAAAGTCTTAAGAATGCCTCTGAGAGCTCATGACAAAAGAGTAATTGCCTTATACAATTAGCAGGTTAGTTCTCTATCCTAACCAACATATCCCACTCTTTCCCATTCAGGTGCTAAACTCTCCTTCACTCCCTCTCCACCATAAGTAAGATTTCACGCTTGTTATGTAAATGTACTCTGTCAAAAATGTGGATCCCTATAATTTCCCATCAGCTATTTTTAAAGATCTTAGTGCAATGAGCTCTCAAACACTTCCAGTGGGGTGAGAAATCCCATCAAAGAACGCTCATCTCCTGCTGGTTCCTTTGGCCACAGTATAATAACTCTTCCAGAAACCAAGGAGCCCTGGCTGGGTAGCTCAGCTGGTTAGAGTGTCCTGATACAACAAGGTTTTAGGTTTGATCCCTGGTCAAAATCAACCAATAAATTCATAAACAAGTGGAACAACAAACTGATCTCTCTCTCTCTCTCTCTCTCTCTCTCTCTCTCTCTCCTCTCTCTCTAATACTCCTCCCTCTCTCTTTCAAATTAATTAATCAAGGAAAAGTTTGGTACCACTTTTGGTAAATTCTCCAAGGAAATGTCTGAATGCAGGAACAATACTGAGCATGGGTATTAACTGAACTTGAATGTAACATCAGACCAAATTCAGCAGCTTCACTCCACAGGGGTTGCTGTCTCCTTACAAACACCACTGTGATGGACACCATAAGGTGACTCCCAATAAATCATACTCTTTTTAATCTCCTGGCCTTGAGTGATAGATTATCAAAGGTGATGGGCTGAGATGTCACACCCATAGTTATGTTACATTATACAAGACTCTGCTTTAGTGGACTAGAAAGACTCTCCCTTGCTAGCTTTTTTTTAAATTAAATGTATTAGGGTGACATTGATCAACATGATCATATAGATTTCAGGTGTGAGTTTCTATGTCAGAAGATCTGAATATTGCACCGTGTGCCCACTACCCAGAGTCAAATCTTCTCTTGTCACCATATATTAGGACATCCTTCTGATCCTACCCACTTCCCTCTGGCAACCACCACACTGCTGTTTGTGTTTATGAGTTTCAGTTTTATATCCCACATATAAGTGGAATCATATGGTTCTTAGCTTTTTCTGATTGACTTATTCACTTAGCATAATATTCTAACAAGGTCCATCATGTTGTTGCAAATGGCAGTATTTCATCCTTTCTTATGCCTGAGTAGTATTCCATTGGATATATGTACCACATCTTCTTTATCCAGTCCTCTATCTCAGGACATTTTGGTTGTATCCATGTCTTGGCCACCATGATTAATGCTACAATGAACATAGGGGTGCATATAACTTTGTGAATACATGATTTTGAGTTTTTCAGGTAAATATCCAGGAAAGGGGTTGCTGGGTTGTATGCTACAGAGCTATGATGATCAAAACAGCATGACATTGGCAGAGAATCAGACACACAGATCAATGGAACAAAACAAAGAGCCAAGATATAAAACCACATGCATATATACAGATAATTTTTGACAAAGAATCCAGAAACACACAGTGGGGTGAAGATAGTATCCTCAATAAATGGTGCTGGGAAAACTGGAAAGTCACATGCAAATGAATGAAACTGGATAACAATTTGTCTCCATGTACAAAAATTAATTCAAAATAGATCAAATACCTAAATATAAGACCCAAAACAATAAGTTAAATAGAAGGAAATATAGGTACCAAACTTATGGGCCTTGGTTGTAGAGAACATTTTATGAACTTGACCCCAAAAGGAAGGAAAGTAAAGGCAAAAATAAAATAATGGCACTATATCAAACTAAAAAGCTTCTGCACAGCAAAAGAAACCAATAATAAAACAAAGAGGCAGCCAACTAGATGGGAGATGATATTTGCAAACAGTAGCTCCAACAAAGGTTTAATTTCCAAAATATATAAAGAACTCATAAAACTCAACATCAAACCAACAAACAGCCCAATCAAAAACTGGGCAGAGGACCTGAAAATACACCTCTCTCAAGAAGACATAGGAACAGCCAATAGATATATGAAAAGATGTTTAACCTCACTGGCAATTAGGGAACTGCAAATCAAAACCACAATGAGATACCACTTCACACCTGTTAGAGTGGCCATTATCAATAAGACAAGCAATAGCAACTGTTGGAGAGGTTGTGGAAAAAAGGGAACCCTCATTCACTGCTGGGAATGTGGATTGGTACAACCACTATGAAAAGCAGTCTGGCAATTCCTCAAAAAATTAAGAGTGGAGCTACCTCGCTAGCTTTGAAGACATGAGCTACTATGTCAGGAGAGAACTTGTGAGTGGTCCATTGGCAAGAGACTATGGGAAGCCTAGGAGCTCTGTGTCCCCAGGTTGACACCCACAGTGGGGATCTTGGAAATACAACCACAATGAAATGTTTTTTGCCAGCAACCATAAACCCCAGAATCCAGAAACTAATGCAGCCTAACCAATATTGTCATTGTAGCTTAGTGAGAGCCCAAGCAGAGAATCCAGCTAAATTACTGCTGGACTCCTGACCCTCAAGACTGTAAGGTAATAAATGGGTGTGCTTTTAAAGCCACTAATATGTGGCAATTTGTTATACACAATAGAAAACTAATGCAAACCTTTTTAGGTAAAAAAGATGTTAACACTTAGCAGTTTTAGGGGAAAAGGACATTAATGGAAGGAACCAAAGTTTTGCCACCATGAAGCTGTCTTTTTGGGATATTGATTTTAAGCTGTTAATTAGAAAACAAGACTCATAAAGAACCTTTGACCTTCTCCCTATCTGCCTAAGATATTCAGATGGAAAGGACATTTGGGGGGTGTTGCCTTTAGTCTAATTAGAATTAAGTATGGTAAATAGAAGGGCTTTAGGCAGGGGCCTGTTAGATAGATAACCTCAGTGTCCCATTGCTTCTGAGTCTCCCAGAAAGGATTTTCCTGTTATGTGTGTTCTTCCTTAATTACCTGTAAATCACCCATTTTCACTTCTAAAATCTAAGACCCTCTTCCTGCCTTTGATATATATATATATCTCCAATGTTGTCCCATTCTCTTTGGAATATTTCATGCTTATGTGAATTCCTCATGCACATGTATTATAATTTGATTTTTATCTTGTTAATCTGTCTCTGTTAATTTGATTATTAGACCGTCTAGAAGAACTTAGAAGGTGGGAGGAAAAGTATTAATTTTTTAGCCCCCAAATTAACAAGTATTCAAGTGATGCCTTAAAGATATATTTGAATATTTAACCTAATGTAATTAAAAGTAGAGAAGGGAACTAAAACAGGCAAAGATTTGGGACAGAAAAGAGCCAGATGTCCAAAGCATATAGGTTTAACTACTGAGTGGGGCAAAACTAAGTTTATAGTTGTTTGTATGGAAAATAATACAATATATAATAATAAAAGCATAATATGCTAATTAGACCAGACGTCCTTCTAGATGAAGCCAGGGCTGTGAGGGAAGCCCAGATCCTAGGTACCAGAGGGAGGCTGGTGCTGGCAGCCAGGGGAAGGAAGGCCTACTCTTGCATGAAATTTATGCATTGGGTCTCTAATAATTAATAAATAATTAATAAATAATACAAAAACTCTGTGTTTTGTGTACTCACAACTGTAAACCTACTTTTGTCCCACTTTGCATTTGTGCCTGTCTTTCATCATGTGCCTTAAAAGATGGGAGGAATTTGCCACAAATTATTAATCAATGAGAGGAAAAATGCATAGTCATATTACCAGTAAAACTGCATGCCCCAGTAGACCATTCACGATCACTTAAAATTGAACTAAACTTATGCTTGATTTTGAAAGGGAGCAGCAAAGCTAGTTTATGAATCATATATATCAATACCTGCATGACCTTCTGGGTCAGTGGTTCTCAAACATGGCCTTCTATTAGCTATTAAAATAAAATTTTATTTTATTAAGAAGTTTTTTTGTTTGTTTGTTTTTAAAAAGGATTCTTGAGCATCACCCCAGACTTAATTGAATCAGAATCACTAGAGGTAAAACCTGTTACTCCCACTCCCCTCACCTCTCACACACACCCAACTATTCCACCCACCAAGGACTTTATAAGGTTCCAACATAACCATTGTTATTTGACATTATAGGACTCATTACAATTAGATCCATTAGTGAGTGTGTGTGTGTGTGTGTGTGTGTGTGTGTGTGTGTGTATGTGTGTGTGTGTATGATAGAATCACCTTACACCTTATATATCCAGTTCAATGCTTCACAGTCTAGGCTGAACATTATAATTACCTGGAAAGCTTTATAAATCTTGTTGCTCAAGCTTCTTCTCAGAGCAATTACATCAGAATTACCAAGCATGATACCAACTATTTGTAATTTTTAAAGCTCCCCAATTGATTGCAGCATGCAGTTAAATTTGAGACTGTCAGTATATAGATAATATCTTATATTTTTCTGCATCCTTTCTAATACATAGTTACATAGCTCAAAACCCAGATCACTGCCTGGGAGGTATATAGGCCAACCACAAATGCTCCCTTCGATGGAACACAAAAGTGAGGTTGACTATTTGGGGTCACACTACAATAACTCTTTTTTGTTTTAACTCCATGATTGCTATGCTTATATCGCAAAAACAAAAGATAAAAGAAACAAACATACCCAAATCTGTGCAATGTACATGTCATTATTCAAATTTGTAAAGACAAGATCATACAGGCCACTGATTCAGAAGGAGCTACCTAAACAAGTAACATGTGGAACCAAGTCCGAGTGACATCAGAGCTTATGATGTCTGCACTATACCAGTCATTCCCAGAGTGTGGTCCCAGACCAGCAGCATCAGCAGACCTGAGAACTTACAAAAAGGGTAAATTCTCGGGTTCAGTCTCAGACCTGCTAAATCATAATCTTTTGGGCTAGGACCCAGACATCTGTGCTTATCAAGTCCACCAGATGATCCAGAGTCACACTAATGGTTAAGAAAAAATGGTATTATATTCTCCATTTCTATCAGCTGCCTACTTTTGGAGGCCCAGTTCAGCCTATGGTAAGAGAAATAAAAATATGGGGGTGACTCAGTAAATGAGATGGGGTGAGGAGCTGAGAAATCCTCCATCACTATTTTTCTTTTCTCCAAGACCCCATTTATATATCCTATATAATAAAAGAGTAATATACAAATCAACCAAACAGCAGAATGACCGGAATGCTCGCATCCCTTGCCCTGGCTGGCTCCACCCCCCAGGCAGGCCCTCCCCCCTGATCAAGGGCAGGGCCAATTGGCAAACTGCCTGTGGCTCCTCGTCTAGGCCAGCCATGCCACCGATGGCCCCCATCAGGGCAGGCCGGATGGATCCCACCAGTGCACGAATTCGTGCACTGGGCCTCTGTGTGTTTGTGTGTGTGTGTGTGTATATATATGTGTGTGTGTGTATATATATGTGTGTGTGTGTGTGTGTGTGTGTGTATATATATATGTGTGTGTGTGTATATATATATGTGTGTGTATATATATATATATGTGTGTGTGTGTGTATATATATATGTGTGTGTGTGTGTGTGTGTGTGTGTGTGTGTGTGTGTGTATAATTGATTTCAGAGTGTAAGGTAGAGGGAGAGAGAGATAGAAGCATCAATGGTGAGAGAGCATCACTGATTGGCACACCCCCACTGGGGATCGAGCCTGCAACCCGGGCATGTGCCATGACTGGGAATTGAACCGTGATCTCCTGGTTCATAGGTAGACACTCAACCACTGAGCCATGCTGGCCAGGCCCAGACCTTATTTATATTAATAATCTATGTTAGAGTTGAGGGAATGCTATAAGAGATGCAGTGCTGGAAAAAGACTGGAGGACCCTGGGGATCTTTACCCAAGGTGCCTTGCTGTGGTAAGCCATTTCCGTGTGACTATTTTAAGATGTTGATGACTAGTTTATCCTTTTAATCAAAATATGGGGAGTTTTAAAAGGTTTCATTAAAAGTGAATACCTTAATTGGTTACAGGAAAATGATTTTTTTATCTTAAGGGCTTGAGATAATTAGTGTTCAGGAAATCAAGGGTAGGTGGTTTGCTTTCTGTGATGGCAAGCTGGTTCTGATGCTGCCATCCTGTAAAACATGAGTGCTGCTGATCTGCTTTAGTGCTTTTATTCCTATATTTTAGGGCTATTTTAAAATTAAGTTGTACATTTGACTAAGGGAAAATAAACAAACATTAAAAGAACACTCTCATTGGATTTATCAGAGACACCAGTTAATATTTTCTGAGCAAACTGTGAAATGGTTTGCTCTAAAGAAGTATGTAAAATATGCTTTAGGCATATAAAGGTCTGATGGAAATTTTTTCATGGGATGGGGGAGGGCAGAAAACAATGAAGAAAGAGAATAGGAAAAAATAGAGAAAAAGGAAGAAAAAGAGTAAAAGAAAGGAGACAAGAATTGACAAGAGGAAGAGACAACAGAAGGGAAAAAAAAGAGATAATGGAGAAATGAAGAAAGAGAAGAGATCTGAAGGGTAGGAAAGGGGGGAAAAAAGTTGGGATAAGAGGTTGGGAGGGGAGAAAAGGAAAAACGGAGTACAAGTAGGCAAAGAAAACATTAAAGAAATAAAAGAATACAGCCTTTGGACCCTGGGAAATATTTTGTGAAGTGTGACTTGCATAAGACTTGTGCAGACATGGCTACTGAGGTCAATGAAAGCAGTAATCATGATTCCAGTTTGCAACAAATGGGGTGAAAGGCATCAGACCCCACATGGAGAGACCTACAGTGACAGCAGTGGAGTAATAATGTAGCAGCCATCAACAATGCAGGGATGCTGGGAGGTTGGATTACATTGTCCTTTATTCAGCAATCATTTTTTTTTAATCTGATGCACAATCCAATGTTAAAAAGAAATGTGTTTTCTTATTATAAGATCTGTGAACTAGAGCAGAGATGTTTAGGTATTCACAGGAATGCATTTGAAGTTCTAATCCATAATAATGCAAGTGTAATATGCAAGTTGACTGAATGGCCGAACACTTGAACAACCATCCGACGTCCTTCTGGACAACCTTCCGGATGAAGCCAGGACTGCAGCTGCGGGATCAAGTCAGCCGCAGTGGCTGTGAGGGAGGGATCGAGGCAGCCACTGCGGCTGCAAAGGCCTACTCTTGTGCAAATTTCGTGCATCGGGCCTCTACTATATTATATTAGTTTGTCCTTAGGATTCACTTAGGGCCAGGACTTGGTCTTTCTGACCTCCTTTCTTTCCCCATCCTTGCCACTCACTCAGTGGTTTGCTGCTGCCAGTGGTCAGTGCGGCTGTTTCATTGTAAGTCTTACTCTCTCTGAAGTCTACATTCTAGCAGCATAGGCATAACTCTAAAGCCCCTTTCTCTTCAGACATGTTTATGTATGTGTCATCTAGATACATCACACATCAAGATCCCTGTTAATGAGAGACCTGTATTTATGCAGTGAACAGATTTATTATAGCTCCTCCCTCCCCACCCAGTGTACCCCCACAAAGGCCTGGGTGTTAGCAGAGAACCATGTTTTTGAAGAGTAATGCGGAAAAAAAATTTAGAAAGTCCAAGCAAGGAGAGTGGGAAGGAGCAGAAATGGGATAGAGACAGATGCCCTGGAGTCAGAGGGATGGTGGAAGGTTGTTTGTAAATATGCATGAAGGAACCTAAAAATATATTCTGAAAGCTCAATTAGAGTTACCATAGTCACACCTGGATCACAGAGACTGGATGCAGGGGCTACCTACAGACACTTGTGGTCCAGTCAGTGGCATCATGGTCTTTTAGGAACTATTGAATTTATGGTGACTTTTCCCCAGTGCAAGGGAGGGACTTCCTTGATGGGCCCGATTTATAGCCAACTTTCAAGTCAAACACCGGACTATCGTTTAAAAATGAAGAGATAATTGGGGCTTATTGAAATTATGTTATTATAGCTGAAAAAGAAAAAATATACTAAGAACTGAATTGAGTAAACCTTTCTCCTTTGCTCATTCTTGCTTTATGTGTACCTACAATGTATGAGCATTGGTGTGCCCAAGTGAGTCATAGTCCAAATGGCTACAACAATAGTCACATCTAGGAAAGACTGGTATGGAATGTGTAGATGGGGGGGATGGAGGGGGTGCTCTCCCAGAACTGTATATTGCCCTCTTTCCCTCTCTCTTCTCTATGCTCCTATGAGAACGGGGTGAAGGTAAAATTGAAAAGGAAGTTCTTACATTCTTAAATCCTCGGTAAAGAATCTGGAGCTCCTTCTTGGTGAACTTGCTCTGGGCTTCCAGCAGCTCAAGGGCCTCAGGCCGATGCCTGACGGTGGCCATCTCCAGCTCATCCTCCACGCTGTCTGCGGAGGGAAACCAAGCAGAGTCTTAGAACAGCCACGGCTCCCCAATGCTTTTTCAGGAAAACAAAGGAGTGTTTACTAGATGCCTATTATTTTTCCAGAGGGATGGTTCTCACACTGCCAATCAATATGCATATTTCCCAGAGTTTACACTATGAAGCCAAGCTAATACTACATAATATGTTTTCATAGTTTCTAGTTATTAGACATTACATACTAACATTTCCCAGTATAGTTTGAAAAGTGAAAAAAAAAATTATGGAAAACTTAAAACCTTGGATTTGTATATATATAACAAGTACTAGTTATAAAAACAGGATTTTCGTTTAATAACAATTGACATCACCTTTGTATCTATGAGTTAGGCCTTTGTTAATACTCAACAAGGATTCTTCTGAAATAAAGTATTTCTCCAGGGGCTTCAAATAAAGTAGTCAGATCAAGCGAGAAAAATCAGTGGCCAGTATCTCTGACATAAACCCAGTCTCCATGGGTGCATGCTGGATGAACCTGGGTCTATGGGAACTTCTGGCCAAACCCTATTTTGCAGACAAGGAAATCCACAGCTACAGATAAATTATAGAATATCACACTTTACTTTGTGAATTATATATTTACTACATTTCTCTAAGGTGCTCTATGCAAACTAATTTTCAGTCTATATAAATATGGGAAATGTAAACATTTTCAGAGTTTGGGAGCAAACCACAGGACTATATGATTTAGAGAGAACCTGTAGCAAAGAATTCTGTTTAGCTTTGTTTAACCCAATTAACCCCAAAGGGTATTTGTCCATAGAACCCTTCTTCCCCACAAGTAACATCTGGTAAATCTGCATATTTGCATTGGGATCATTGGGAGGTATTGGGATATAGTAGGATCTGGGTATTTGGGTCTCAAAAAGTACAACATCCTTAATGAGGTCCAGCTCTTTGCAATGGGGCCCAATGGAGGCCTAAGGAATTCCTCCTGCCATAGTTCAGCTCAAACATCAGCTAAGAAACTCATCAGGGACAGAAGCATCCAGGCCCAGTACGGAGGCCATGGCTTCCCTCCATCATGTTCCTTCCTCTTGGCTACAGATTCCCAACTCCAAGGGATGAAGCTCAAGAGAATAGCTTCTTCTCATCAACTCTGGACTCAGGGCCACCAGTACCCCCAATTCCAAACACAGCAAGGCATGCGTCATTTGGAAATGTAGTCCTTGTTGATTACAAAAGTCACATCATGTTTTATACTTAGTAACGCTGCCTCTCTGGTGATTACCAGAGGGAGAGGGGTGGGGGGAGTTAGAAGAGGGTAAAGGAAGAAGACTTGACTTGGGGTGGTGGTGAAGACAAGTTCAATTAAACAGATGATGTATCATAGAATTGTGCACCTGAAAGATATGTAATTGTATTAACCAATGTCACCCCAATAAAATTAGCCAAAAAAATTATAATTCTGCCTTTCACTAACATGTGTACCTACTTACTGTCCTGTCTCACTGAAGTAGAGTTCCGGGCCAGAACTCTCACTTAGCAGGAACATGAAGGTCAGGGGAAGTCTGATCTCCACATGTCCTCATCACTGCCCTCAAGGGGTTTGCGAAAGACCAATAATGGCGATGAAACAAATACTCGGAATGGTTATGCTTGTCAACATGAAAAAGAGGATGTGAAAGCAAATATTTGCTTTGTACTTTTCGTATCAAAATAACTTATTTTGCAACAGTGATCTGGAAAAGCTGCATAGTGATTGATGGATAAGAATAAGAAGAGGGACATGAAAAAATGGCAAGACCAAGAGTCACTCTGAGCTGACAAGGATAAAATTGATGAGAATTTTGGTGGTTTGCCTCTAACGGATGTGAAAAGAAAGTAGCCAATGAAAGGCAGCTAGGCATTAACAGCTTGACCTCAGGCTGGGCTTTATGAGGCAAGAAAAAAATGCCAGAATGGGCTCCTTCAATTTTCTCCGTTGTTCATTGGCGCGAATAAGTTGATTCTCCTCCATGGGTGCTGAGCAGAGAGAATGAAGGAAGATGGTATTCCCTACGACTGCTGTGAATCCAATGACATGAGCTGCCTGGTAGTTATTGTCGGTGCCAATGGAGAAATAAGTTTCATAGAACACATCAACTGTAAACAAACAATAACAAATAGGAAGACTCTGCTTTCTCTAAAAATGTCCTGGCATAAGCTCCTTATGAACCATTTAGAGTGTAATTTCCTCAGCTTAAAATATTCCTCTGTCCTTTTCTCGCCTGGTGAAATGTGTGTATCTTTTATGACCCATTCTAATATTACTGCCTCTTCTCTAAAACCTTCCCAATTGCTCCAACATGCAGACTGGTGACACCCTGGTCAGAGGTCTACACCCTACCTCCCTCTCATCCAGCATGTAAAGCAAAACATTGTGATCAGTTTGTGTCTGTCTTCTCTATTATGAGTTCCTTGAAGACAGGAGTATGTCTTACAGATCTGAACATCCTCTGGACTTGATACAGAGTCTCATATCCCATCGTGGCTCAAGAATTATTTGGCGAACGAATGAATGAGTCAATAAACAAATGATGTTGCTGCTAGAGTTTCCATTCCTCTGGAGTCCCTGGAACCTTAGCTGCCCTCCAGAAAATTATTTCTCAGACTGAGGTTTGTGGACCACTGGTGGCCCTTAAATGCCTTCTTTGGAATCACGGTGTTGACTGTGCATTGTTCTGAGAAACACAGCAAGGCAGAAGTCCAGGAAATTTTAATCAGATTTTCTGAGTAGCCTTTGAATCATAGCATAACCTCGTCTAGACCTAATGGCCCTTGCACTAGAAAGAAACAAAACAGCGCATTAACTTTTTGGCCTTTGTAACCACACAGCAGTCTGAACCACACACCCAACACAGTTGCTTCCCCAGCTGTCGCAGACTTGCAGATGCCAAGACTGAGATGACAGACCCGGCGCCAGAGGTTAGTGCAATTGAGTTAACTGTGTGTGACAGGATGAGCAGCACATGCAATATTCAAAGCAGCACATGCAGTATTCAAAGCAGCACACTTGAAGTGCCTGCCTGCAGGCTCTCTTGTTTTCCCGGCTCACAGGTACCTCACTTCGTAATGACTCCTACCTGCCAAAGGGCTGTTTCTATTTCCAGGAGGCTGACAGGCTCTAAACACACACCTGGAATCATCAGCAATCACCAGCTTATGATAAATTAAAAATGCAACACCATCTAACCCAATCCAAACTCTGATTCCCGGAGGCAAACTCTGTGGAGAGCACAGTGTGATTCTGCTGCGAAATACATGATGTGACGCAGCCACCACTGAAGTCATGCATTTGGGGGGGATTTTAATATAGTGCTTAGCATTTACTGAGCTCCTATTATATGTCAGGAGATGGGCTCTATTGATATTATGGTAGTCCTTGCAGTAACTCCAAGATGAGCTATAATTGTCCATTCTTTACACATGTGAGTACTGAGTCTCATAGAAGTGGAAAAAAAAAAAAGTGGTGAGATGTCACACAGGAGAAAAAAAGAGAGAAAAGATTTACATCCAAGTCTTTAATGACAAAACATGTTCTTCCTGCTTTGCCACTTGCTCTCTTAACAATGATAAAATCAATGACAACCTCTCTCCTTTCCTGCATTGTCAAATGTCTCAGAGAACTTGACTTTCTCCACTGGGTTCATTTCCTACTTCCTGCTTTCTCCTTAACCCACCGCTGTCTGATTTCTGGCTGTTCTGTGGGTTGAATTGTGTAATTTGTATGTTGAAGGTCTAACCCCTCAATATGCCTATATTTGAAGATATGCCCTTTAAGGAGGTAAAGTTAAATGAGGGCATAAAGCTAGGACCCTAGTCCAATGCAACTTGTGTCTTTATAAAGATGAGAGAAAGAGAAAGAGAGAGACCTGGGATACACACGCACAGGGAAAAGCCACGAAGACACAGCAAGAAGGCAGCCATCTGCAAGCCACTGGGAGAGGTCTCAGGAAAAGAAACCTGTGGGCTCCTTGATTTTGGACTTCATGTCGTCAGAGCCATGAGAAAATAACTTTCTCTTGTTTAAGCCACCAGTCTATGGCATTTTGTTATGGCAGCCTGAGCAAACTCGGAACTGTATTCAAATGACACACACTAAGAATAAAAGCAGGTCTTGTTATTCACCAAGTTTGCCCAGGTAGTGCTGGGCAATTTGTTAGTCAATCATATTATTTATTCTTTACCTTGACCATCAAAGAAGTGATTATCATCCCCAATCTATAGATGAGAAAACTGAGGCTTAGGGATTCTAAGTGGCTTGCTCAAGGTCAGGTGGCTGGTTAGTAATGAAGCAGACAAGGGTCTTTAGGAATCTAAAGTCCAACTTTCTAAGCACTTTGCTGAGATTGTTAATAAAAACCACCATCCTATGGAGAGCTTTTGCTCCAAGCCTGGCTGTATGTTATCTCATTCTGATACTGACAAAAATTCTGTGATTTGTTATTGCCCGTATTTTACAAAGAATAAACTGGGACACAATGAACTTGAACAACTTACTCAAGGTCACACAGCTAGTAAGCGACAGAGCTGGGATTTAATCCCTGTTTTGTTTTGTTTTGGTTTGTTTTGACACCAAAGATTGTCAGTTTAGTCAACCTGCTATTTGAGATAGTAACAGTTATATATTTTGGTCTAAAAGCCTAGGGAATAAAAGAATCGAAACCACAAACCAGGTGGCCACTGAACCCCAACTCCTCAGGGGAAACATGCCCAGCTACCTTGAGGGGATCACTATGATGGTGGTCGATGATGTGCTGATCAGTAAAAGTGATGAAATCTCAGAACTGGGAAAAACCTGAAAGGTTTCTCTTCCTCATTTTATCACTGAGAAATGTTAAGTTCCAGGAGGCTGAGGGGTTTGTCTGGAATGAAAACTAGCACCATGTAGGACTCTGGCCTCTTGAATCATCTCCAGGCCTCGGTTAACACATACCTTGATGCATTGCTAATTCCAGTGCTGCCTTTGCATCCTGAGATAATCTGAATACAAAATAGTATTTTAATTCATGCATCTTCTAAGAGATTTCATTTTAATCAGACAATAAATTCCCAAACCCAGACCTTGAGCTTCCTGGCTGTCTTTTTTTATTCTTTGCACCTTAGATTAAAGTCTCTATGTCTGAGTCAACAGTTCTCTTAGGCCATGACACAGTTGGGCTAGAAATTGGAATTCAAATCACTTGGGAACAACATAATGAGTTTCAAAAATAGTAATCTTTCTCCCCTTTCTCACAACTTCTCTTAAAATAGAAAAGAAAAAAAAATACAGTAGAATTTTATTACAGCCCAACTCATAATTATGCACACTTGTCTCTATCCGAGGTCAAGCCATTCCCTCCAGAAAATAACCAAAGAACATCTTTCTTTATAAACAAAGATGAATGTGAGGCCTGTGGTCCTAATACACATGTTTATAAGCAAGGCCTGTAATGCTGGCCTTACATTACAAAAATGGTTTAATGAAATAAAACCATTTTATGAAAAAAAATCACATTTTTAAAATGAAAGTGGTTCAGTACACAGGTCAGGCACACAGAATCAAGTCCTTGCCTTATCATGTCCTAACACTGTGAGGCCATTGCCTCCATGGCTTCTCCTAGGATCTGACAGACCACTGGCTCCACTGGTCCAACAGCATCTAAAAGTGCTCAATAAAAAATGTGAAACAAATGCATAACGATTTGAAGCACCACAACCAGGCCACTTGTATCTATAAGGAGGTCCATTTCTCAATAAAACATGACCCTTCTTAAAAACAATCTATTTTTCATTATAAAAAAGATTATAGATAGTATAACTTTAAATTCTATTTGAGCTAAAATTGATTTGTCTGAGCCAAAGATTCAGCCAGCTTGACTTATATTGCTTTATCTCGTTTATAAAAACATCCTCTGAGTCTTTACTCCTACTGTTGACCCTTTATTAAATTTCTTTAATAGTGACTTGATAAGAATGACAATAACATCATGATGAGAACAATTACCTTCTAATGATGCATTACATGTTATTATTTAGAAGCGGGGTCTAGTGGCAGGTATTGGAGAAGAGTTTGACAAATTTCACTCCAGACTTTAGCTTCACACTAAACAATACTGTAGGATTCTTGATTACAGCACTGGAAACTACGCCTGAGAAATCCTATATAATAAAATGGTAATATGCAAATTGACTGAATGGTAGAATGACTGGTCACTATGATGCACACTGACCACCAGGAGGCAGACGCTCAATGCAGGAGCTGTCCCCTGGTGGTCAGTGCTCTCCCACAGGGGAGCGCTTCTCAGCCACAAGCCAGGCTCACAGGCTGATGAGCACAGTGGCAGTGGCAGGAGTCTCCCCCACCTCCATGGCAGCACTAAGGACGTCTGACTGCGGATGTCGTGCACCAGGCCTCTAGTTCTGGAATAAGAAGATGTTTAATGTTCAGTCTGACACATCAGGACAAGATGAAGTTGCCTGGAGGAAGATTTCCAAAGCAATTTTACATGACATGCAATTTCCCCCCTCCCTTTCTACATCAAAATCTTGTACAGCCATCCACTCAGAGTGTCCCATTTCTTAGTCCCACCCCCAACGATGCTCAAATGGTTTGGCATTATAATCAATTGAGGAAAGAGATTTTTGAGGGTTAAATAATTTGCTCAAGTCTGCCCAACTATATAGCTGATAAGTGGGGGAGCTGGGATTGGACACAAACATGTCTTTCCTCTTCCTGTTCTTATATTTGACTTATCTGGATGGAGAGTTTAGACCTGGGACAGGCTCTGGCAGCAACTTATGTATGTATATGTATGTGTGTATATATATATATATATATATACACACACATGTGTGTGTGTGTGTGTGTGTGTGTGTGTGTGTGTGTTCATTGATTACAGACAGAGGAAGGGAGAGGGAGAGAGGTATAGAAACATCAATGATGAGCCATGCTGGCCATCATGGAAGCAACTTTTTAAACTTTGCCAACTTCAAAAGTTTTACTCTCAACTCTTCTTGTCTTCACAACCATTCACCTATCCACCCACCAGGAGCTATTTTCAGGCACATGGAAGGTGTACGAGCAGTTAACTCCAAGTTGTTTGTGCACAGATCACGAGTAGAAAGCAACCCATCCATCAAAACACTGTGGAGTCCTACCACTTCCCAGACCACCCAGACCAATTGGAACCCCTCCAATTTCTGTCACTTAATCATGTGTTTCTTCAACTCTGATCCTAAAGTATGTTAGGACCAAAAAAGCCCTTTATCATTGTACTTTATCCTATTTAATATTCATATATCACATGGAAAATGAAAAGTACTTTGAAAACAGCCAATTATTTTGAATGTGTTCTGTTAGAGGTGTTTGTTGGCAATGACATTGCAATTTCTATTCCAGGAGAACCTATTATTTTACAATTTTGTGATTTAATTCAATCAGTTATAAAATATAACTACTCAG
Source organism: Eptesicus fuscus (assembly GCF_027574615.1). Taxonomy (NCBI): domain Eukaryota; kingdom Metazoa; phylum Chordata; class Mammalia; order Chiroptera; family Vespertilionidae; genus Eptesicus; species Eptesicus fuscus. Next base: position 106,492,252 of record NC_072474.1, on the reverse strand, counting down.
AAGAAAATTGCTCACAGCACATATGAATGCATTGTCTCTACCTTATTTATAAACATTAATTACTATTTACACAGCTTAGATTTTAAAATATAATCACCTATTGGAATGCTTATTATTATCATTATCCATATTATTATTACAAGTCATGAAGGGTCCCTTATAAAAGAGATATTATTTTATAGGTGATAGGGTCCTATTTGCTTTTTTGTAAGTGAGGGAAAGAAACATTATTTTTGCCAGTGATTAAACACAGAGAGAAAAATCTACAGTAAACATGCTGGGGTGAGGGTAGAAGGAAACTAGAAATGTGATTGAACTTGCACACAGAGGCAGACTAAAATGATTGATACTCTAAGATATTCTTGTTGTCGGGAAAGGCAGCAGCTATGAGGAACTATGATCAAAGAGAAAAATTTAAAAAGTAGTGAAACATGAAGCGAGGTAAAGAAAGATAGCCCATGATACTACACTAAAGGAACAATGCCCTAATAGTAGAGCTTCTCTTGAATTTTGATAGATTTTCTCCTGTTTGTCCTAAAAATGTAATATTAGTAAACCACTCTTTATAGCATTTGATCTGCATAAGCATTTTACATACATTTACTCATAAAATTCCCATGAGCACACTGTATTATGTTCTAAAGATGAAGACACTGGCACAGAGAGTGTAAGAAACCTGCCCATGTTCACACAGTACCACAGTCAGAGTCTAAAGCCTCGTTCCAGGGTTCATGGTCTTGTTCATGGCTGCAACCTCACCACCAAGATTAATGTCTCCCATGTGGCAGGTATTGATAAAAATGTGTCAACTGAGCCCCAGCTAGTTTGCTCCATGGATAGAGCATCAGCCTGCGGACTGAAGGGTCCTAGGTTCTATTCTGGTCAAGGGCATATGCCCAGGTTGTGGGCTCGATCCCCAGTGGGGGGCATTCAGGAGGCAGGCAATCAATGATTCTCTCTCATCATTGATGTTTCTATCTCTCTTCCCTTCTCCCTTCCTCTCTGAAATCAATAAAAACACTTTAAAAAAATAAAATAGAAGAAACCAAGATGGCAGCATAGGGAAGTACCTAAACTGCTTCCTCGCACAACAATTTCAAAACTACAACCAAAAGACAGAACGGACATCATCCAGAACCACAGGAAAACTGGCTGAGTGGAAATTCTACAACTAGAAGGAAAGAAAAAAGCTCACGGAGAATCAGAGGAGCTGCAAAGGGCTGAGGTATGGAGACACACGTGCAGAGAGGAAGGGCGGCTGAGTACCTGGCTGGCTTTCTCTGGCAGGAGGGGGAAGGAAGCCCCTGACTACACTGAACCCCAGTTCCAACTGCACTGAACCCCAGTTCCTGGAGAAACCCCATGGAACCAGGCTCATACGGGGGTAGTCTGGACTGTCAGGCAGAGAGAAAGGCACATGGAGACTCAGAGACTGGGGGGAGCCACGGCAGGCAGGGGTCTGGAGGCGCACGTGTGCGAGTGCGTGCAAAGAAGACTGACTGCGGAGGTTGCCGCAGTGTTTCCTTAGCAGAAGGGAGTTGGAAGCTCCTGACTGCACTGAACCCCAGTTCCAACTGCATTGAACCCCAGTTCTGGGCGAGCCCCTGGGGACTCACAATCTTACAGGGGCAATCTGGACTGTCAGGCGGAAACTCAGGAGAGCCACGGAAGGCAGAGGTCTGGAGGCACACGCACAAGGGCAGGGCTGACGGGAAGCTAAGACTCTCTGCTCAGCCCCGAGACTCCACCCCATTCAAGCTGAACACAGAGGCTTTTGCAATTTTGCAAGTCTGGTCCTATAAGGCTCTCTCCAGCACAGAAGGTCTCCCGGCGTAGACACAGCTGATACAGCCAATTGGCCTGGAGGTCAATTCCTCCCAGTGATACCAACAACAATCAAGACTTAACTACAACAAGGCTGTATACACAGACCACAAAGGGGTGCACCAAGAGTGTCCATCTTAGGTAACTGGGGAGGCCGACCCACTGGGCCATATAGGTAACCTAGCACACAAAGCTACCCTACCAACTCAGGTAAGCAGTGAAAATGCAGAGACAAAGAAAGAGATTACAAACAAAAGAAATGGAGGAAAACAAATGCCTGGATATAGAATTCAAAACCACGGTTATAAGGTTTTTCAAGAATTTCCTAGAAAAGGCCAATAAATTTAGTGAGACCCTCAAGGATATGAAAAAGACCAACTAGAAATTAAACATACACTGACTGAAATAAAATATATTATACAGAGACCCAACAGCAGACTAGAGGAACGTAAGAATCAAGTCAAAGATTTGAAATACAAAGAAGCAAAAAACACTCAACCAGAAAAGCAAAAAGAAAAAAGGATCCAAAAAGTTGAAGATAGTGTAAGAAGCCTCTGGGACAACTTCAAGCATACCAACATTTGAATGATGGGGGTGCCAGAAGAAGGGAGAGAGCAAGATACTGAAAACCTATTTGAAGAAATAGTGACTGAAAACTTCCCCCACCTGGTGAAAGAAATAGACTTACAAGTCCAGGAAGCTCACAGAACCCCAAACAAAAGGAATCCAAAGAGGACCACACCAAGACACATCATAATTAAAATACCAAGAGCAAAAGACAAAAAGAGAATATTAAAAGCAGCAAGAGAAAAGCAGTTAGTTACCTACAAGGGAGCACCCATATGATTGTCAGCTGATTTCTCAACAGAAACTATGCAGGCCAGACGGGAGTGGAAAGAAATATTCAAAGTGATGAATAGCAAGAACCTACAACTAAGATTACTCTACTCAGCAAAGTTATCATTCAGAATTGAAGGTCAGATAAAGAGCTTCACAGACAGAAAAAGTTAAAGGAGTTCATCACCACCAAACCAGTATTATATGAAATGATGAAAGGTATTCTTTAAGAAAAGGAAGAAGAAAAAAGGAAAGATAAAAATTATGAACAACAAATACATATCTATCAACAAGTGAACCTAAAAATCAAGTGAATTAAAAATCTGAGGAATAGAATAAACTGGTGAATATAATAGAATCAGGGGCATAGAAAGGGAGTGGACTGATAATTATCAGGGGGAAAGGGGTATGGGGGGTGCAGGAAGAGACTGGACAAAAATCGTACACCTATGGATGAGAACAGTGGTGGGGAGATAAGGGCAGAGGGTGGGGTGGGAACTGGGTGGAGGGGAGCTATGGCGGGGGGAAAAGGAGAAACAATTGTAATAATCTGAACAATAAAGATTTATTAAATTTAAAAAAAAGAACTGAAAAAAAAATTTAAAAAAATGTGTCAAATGACTAAATGACCTGGGCTTGAGTTTCAGCGCTACTACTTAGTAGCCTTATAATGTGGGACAAGTCACTTAAAACCTCAAATCTTTATTCTCCTCGGTTGTTAAATGGTGATCATAATAGCACCTGAATAATTCTGAAGATTAAATAGAATCTGTATATAAAGGATTTTGCTTAGTGTATGGTGCACCATCGGAATCCATACTCATACCTTTTGCTATTATTATCGTGCTTTTGCCCCCTCTGCTCACCTAAAGCACTGATTGACTTTACCCTGTCACTCAGCTCAATTAAACATGGGTTTCATAACCTCCAGAACACTCACTGGAGAATTTGCCCACCTCTAAGCAGATTCAGAGAACACAAAATGTACTGTGGAGCTGTTTTTCTACCCAAAGTCTCCAATGAAAATGTTTTGCTAAAAGGTGAATAAGCTTTCTTCTGTCAGTTCATCTCCAGAGCTTGCTGTTTTGTTCTTTTTTTTTTTTCCTTCTGAAAGTTTATAAGCAAAGATGGGCCTGTGTTCCCCGAAAGGGCTTCTGCCCATCACACTTGCAGCTCTAGATCTCCTGGCAGAAAAAGCAATTTGGAAGTAAGGAGGTTAAACTTTAACCCTGCAATCTAAGCGGACAACAGAGCAATTTTATAGACCTGGTGGGGTGTAAAATTGAGTCTGTTTAAAGTGTTAGGCTCCTATGTCAGTGTATAAAGGACACCAGCAGAAACTGGCATTGCTACTGTTAATGTTTAGCCCAAATATTACTCTTCAGGTCAATGCAAGTGGACAAGAGGTATTTATGACTCCTACTGGAAATTGCACAAGTGACCAATTATGAAATCATCAATAAAAGAGACAAAAAACAGAGAAAGCTTTTTAAATCTAAACTTCTAGCCCTAGCTGGTTTGGCCTGTGGACTGAAGGGTCCCAGGTTCAATTCTGGTCAAGAGTACATGCCCAGGTTGTGGGCTTGATCCCCAATAGGGGGCATGCAGGAGGCAGCCAATCAATGATTCTCATCATTGATATTTCTTTCTCTCTCCCTCTCTCTTCCTCTCTGAAATCAATAAAAATATATTTTAAAAAACACACACTAATCTTCATTATGAAAACTAAAATAAAATAAATCTAAACCTCTATGTAGCTTTTTATAAGTAGTTTATAAAAACACTCCATCCCTATTGGTCCAAATTAGCAATTAAAACAAAACATAGTGAAAAAAATCAAGTGGGAAGAAAAAAGATTTCATCACACAGGTAACCTGAACAAAAAAGATACAACAATTGACAATAAAGCTTGCTTCTGGGAATGGCTTGTGCTCTTCAGACACTTTAAACCATGTCTAAAATCAAATGATCACCCCTTCTTAACTTTCATGGCCTTCTCTGTTCCCCGTCTTGCTGAATGCACCAGTATCCGTCTGGTGGAATCACTTTGTACGTTTTCCATCTTTCACTCAGTGTTTCCAGTTGCACCTTCACCACGCATTTCAAGTCCTTCTTCTCCCTTCTATAACCACCTCCTTATATTGAGGCATTTGTCCTCTTCTCTAGACAGGGAAGTCTATGGTGAAGACCCAATGCTCTGGCATTACACTGAGGTGAAACCCCTCCTTCGACAGAGAGTAATTGTGAGGTCTTGGGTTAGTGATTTCATTTCATTGTTTATTTCTCTCACTTAAGTGGAGATTTTATGATTTATTATCGTGTCATGTTCTCATGCTGAGTTTCAGTTGGTTCCTTGATTCAGAAATCAATACCCAGCTAGGTTTTGCTGACAGTTTTGACACCCTGTTCATGTCTTGTATTAAACGTTACTCTTGATTCTTTGCTAGTCTTTTCTCTGACTTCAAGTTCACCATCAACTCTTCTAAGGTAGGACTTGTGTCCAGCTCCCTTGACTCTTGGCTAACTCTAGCCATCTCAAAACTCAAACAGAAAAGGATACATTCCCCATTTTGAACCAGTAATCAAACTTCTGGGCATACATATATTCAAAGAAATAACAGTATATCAAAATGATATCTGCACTCCCTTGCTCATTGCAGAAATATTCACAAAGCTAAGATATAGACATAACCTAAGTGAACATCAACAGATGTATGTGATATAGATATACAATGGAATGTTATTCAGTGAGAGAAAGAAGGAAATCTGGCTGTTTGTGGCAATATACATGGAACTTGAGGGCATTATGCTAAGTTAAGTAAGCCAGACAGAGAAATACAAATATTTTATGATATCACTTATATATGGAATTTTAAAAAATAAATAAACAAACAAACAAATAAAATAAAAAAGTCAAATTCATAGAAACAGAGAATGAAAAAGGGGTTGCCAAGGACTGGAGGTGGACAGAGGTAGGAGGAGGGAGGGAATAGGGCAAGATTGGACAAACTTTTAGCTATCCCAATATATAAAAGGCCAGGGTTGTAACAACCAATCACCACGGTAGGCTGACCAACCCGGAAGTCCTTCAGTCAGTGCTGGGTTGCTGTGGTGACCCAGCACTGACTGCCCCACTACAGTCTGGTGACCCAGCACTGACTGCCCCACTACAGTCTGGTGACCCAGCACTGACTGCCCAGGGGGCTGAGACCCAGAGAGAGAGGCAAAGTCTGATCTGCAGCCTCAGTGGCAGCTGTTGGTCAGTACTTGCCTCTCTCTTTCTCTCCCTCTTTCTTTCTGAACTTAGCAGCAGCCTGACTTTTCTTTCTCTCCAGCCTCCGCAGGGGCTGCTGTTCAGCCCCGCCTTTCTAATCAGGCCCAGAGATAGGCCCGGAGATGCTGACTGGCATAGGAACCGACCAATCAGGACCAAATCTGGGTGCTGTGAAGAACCAATGGCTGCCTAGGAGGCGCAGCTTCTGACACTGACTGGCATAGACACCGACCAATCAGGACCAAATCTGGGTGCTGTGAAGAACCAATGGCTGCCTAGGAGGCGCAGCTTCTGACACTGACTGGCATAGACACCGACCAATCAGAACCAAATCTGGGTGCTGTGGGTAGCCAATGACTGCCTAGGAGGTAGAGCTTTTGATGCTGACTGACATAGACATTGACCAATCAGAACCAAATCTGGGTGCTGTGGGGAGCCAATGACTGCCTAGGAGGTAGAGCTTTTGATGCTGACTGACATAGACACTGACCAATCAGAACCAAATCTGGGTGCTGTGGAGAGCCAATGGCTGCCTAGGAGGTGGAGCTTTTGACGCTGACTGGCATAGACACCGACCAATCAGAACCAAATCTGGGTGCTGTGCGGAGCCAATGACTGCCTAAGAGGTAGAGCTGTTGACACTGACTGGCATAGACACCGACCAATCAGAACCAAATCTGGGTGCTGTGGAGAGCCAATGGCTGCTTAGGAGGTGGAGCTTTTGACACTGGCATAGAAACTGACCAATCATAACCAAATTGGCCAGAAGAGGAGGGCAGTTGGGGGTGAGATCAGGCCAGCAGGGGAGGACAGTTGGAGGCACCAAGCTGGGAGAGGAGGGCAGTTGGGGGCAAGATCAGGCTGGCAGGGAAGGGCAGTTAGGGGTGATCAGGCTGGCAGACAGGTGAGCAGTTAGGAGCCAGCGGTCTCACAGGGATCAGGCCTAAACTAGCAGTCGGACATCCCCCACGGGGTCCCCAATTGGAGAGGGTGCAGACTGGGCTAAGGGAACCTTCCCCCCTCTGTGCACGAATTTCATGTACCGGGCCTCTAGGAAGATAAGGGTTGAGGAGCTAATGTAGAACATGGTGACTGTATTTGATAATACTGTGTTGTATAATTGAAATTTTCTAAGATAGTAAAACTTAAATATCTTACCCCCTCTATAAAAAAAAACAACAAAAAACCTCACACTAAATAAACGTGAAGTGATGAATGTGTTAAGTAACTAAATGATGGGAATCCTTTCACAATGTATAAAGTATCACATCACCATGGTGTACATTTTTAATATCTTACAATTTTATATGCCAAATAGCTCAATAAAGCTGAAATATAAGTAAATAAATACATGTGTTGGATAACTCCCCATTACCTCGGCCTTTACTGCAGAGAAAGTTCCAGACTGATGTTGGCACCAAGGACCTACAAATTCTGGTCCCAGAGCACCTTTTCACCTTCCTCCCTATTTCTCATTCTTTCTATCTTAAGCTTTATCTTTTCAGGTACCTAGATTGTTCCCCCTGCTTTTTCTGTCTCAAAGAGCACTGCTGAAATATTCTCTCTTTGTGAAATGCACTGAGGAGAGATTCAGTCTCATTTGAACATGATCAGACTGAGGTCAGGAGAATACAATCTCTCTGGACAACATGGGCGTTGCAAAGGTGCCCTATGTTGAGTAGGTAAGTGGGAAAAAAAAATATATATATATGTGTGTGTATATATATATATATATATATATATATATATATGTGTGTGTGTGTGTGTGTGTGTGTGCATATATATATATATTTTGTAAAACTGACCAACACAGTGAATGTAACTAGAGAACTGGTAAAGTACACAGACTCTGCCCCTGCCCCCACACCTCTTACTGATGAGGTGATTCAGGCAAGCAAATTAGCCTCTCATCCCTCAGTTGCCTATTTTGTAAAATGTGAATAATAAAGTGTCCATTTTATAGGACTGGTTTTAGGACAAAATAAATTAAACTGTGCAAAGCACTTCTTTTTTTATTTAGTTTATAAAGATTTTTGAAATTGATTTTTTTTTTTTTAGAGAGAGAGAGAAGGGAGAGGGAGGGAGGGAGAGAGAAACATTGATATGAGAGCAGAACATCCATCAGCTACCTCCTATACGTCTTCTATTGGGGATTGAGCCTTCCCTGACCAGGAATCAAACCAGCAACCTTTTGGTGCACCAGATGATGCCCAACCACTGAGCAACACTGTCCAGGGCATATGTAAAGCACTTAGAACTGTACCAACCACATAGTAAGTGTTAGGTGCTTATTAAATAAGTAAAAATATCATCTGAAAATTCTATCACAAAATTTTTTAGCTCATACAGATAATAAAGTTGATGGACCTTGTTTCATATATGCAAATTAAGTTTACAAACCCTCAAGGGTTATGTTTCTGTTCCTCCAAAATTTTTCCTGACTATGCCCAAGTCAGAGCTTTTAGCTAAAGTCACCAAGGAGTTAGCATGAGATTAATTAATTGTCAGAAGGCTAAATATTTTTTTAAAAAACTTCCTGGAGATTACTGTTGTATTTTTAATTGGCAACATGTTGGCAGTTCAAGTCATTTTTTTTGAAAATAAATCCAACAGCCACATGCTGATGGCTTCTCAGCCAAGAGAGGCATCTAAAACTTTCATGATCAATAAGCTGCCAGGAAACAAAACACTGAAATGTTATGCTGGGTTTGACACCAAAAACCTGAAGTAGAGTTAGGAAATTATGTTTTGCAATTATCCAAGGCAATTTGATGATGGTGGCTTATGGGTTATGAGTAGTCTAGCTTTATAATAACCTTGTTGCATTTGCTCTTCTGTGTCTGCTCAAATCAACAACAAAAACCCCTGGAATAGGGTTTTAATTTGGTGAATCAAGTATTTTGATTCAATGAGGGCACTGAGATTCTACTGGGTAAATCCTATATAATAAAAGCCTAATAGGCTAAGTGTCTGGTCGACCCATTGGCCATTCAACCAATCAAAGCATAATATGCTAATGATATGCTAAGGCTGCTCAACTGCTCACTATGATGCTCACTGACCACCAGGGGGCAGACGCTCCAACCGGTAGGTTAGCTTGCTGCTGGGGTCCCACCGATTGGTACTGAGTGAGATGGCCGGACACACCCTGGAGCCCTCCCATTGTCCCTCTCCACTGGCCAACCTACTGTGTCTCTCCCTGGCCCTGATCATGCACCGGTAGGGTCCCTTGGCCTGGCCTGCACCCTCTCGCAATCTGGGACCCCTCAGGGGATGTCAGAGAACTGGTTTCGGCCCAATCCCCAAGCCAGGCTGAGGGACCCCAGTGGTGCATGAATTTGTGTACCAGGCCTCTAGTGTTATTATAGAGCAAATTTAAATTAAAACACACACACACACACACACACACACACACACACACAATCAACTGTTTATTTTATTTTTTTGCATTTATTCCTTACCATTATCTAGTGACTTTTTTCTTTAAAAAAATAAATGTTGTTAAGCTGTGTTAAGGCTATATCTCCTCACTGAATAACTGAGTAGCTCACTTTATCTTTCCATGCCCCAGCTCAGCCTGATAAAATGGTGCAGACAGCAGGCTCTGGTGTCAGAATCCCAGCTCTGATCATGGGAAAGTTGTCTGACTTATCTGTACCTGTTTTCTGAGCTGTTGTGTGGGGAAGACAATATGCCTTCCTCAGGAGGGAATATCAATTTGACTGAGTCAAAACTTGTCATATGTTCATACTCATGCTGTTTCGTGTGCCAAGTGCTTTGCATAAATGATCTTGTTCAGTCCCCACAATAACCTGTTTTTCTGATGACCACAATGGTCTTTCCTTCTGCACTGTGAATAAACTATGTGGCTTTCCTCCTTAGAAACTTGTCACTTGCTGTTTCCTCTTCCTTGGAACTCTCTCTCCAGACCCTCACATTACTGACCTCCTCTTGTTTTAGGGTCTCAAAAGTCACTCCATCAATGAGGCAAAGCAGTTCCTCTACCCACATTCAGTGCATTACCACAGGTTTACCTTTTTATAACATTCATCAACTCCCGAGACTATCTTTATTTTCATTTTTATCATCTCTCTTTCCATAAAAGCTCCATGAGGACAGTGAACTGATATGTCCTATTCTCTGCTCAAAAGCCAGTGCCTACAATCATGCTTGCCACACATGGTCTCTCAAAATAATATTATGGGATGAATGATTCAGTCAGGAGAAACTATGGGGCCAGAGAATTTAACTAAGTAACTTCAGGCACTTTGTTTAGTAAGAGGCATGAGAGGAATTCAGATCATGCAGAGATTACACTGAAGCCCATGCTATCTCCATTTTTCTTCCTCCATTTTTCTTTGCTCAGTACTTGTTAGAAGAGATAATGAGGGTCTGAGCAAGAGCCCTACCACAAGAGATGAAAAGGAGAAGTTAATTTAAAAGATATTTCAGAGAAAATTGACCCGAGTGTGATGATGGTGGGTGGGTAAGCATAAAACAAAGGGAAGATGATTCTAATTTCAGCAACTATTAGCTTATGGTGCCAATGAATGATATAAACAACCTGGGACTGGGACTGAGGGATGGTGATCAGGCTACTGCATCAGGCTGGTGCTCATGTTTGCATCCTGGCCTGGGGTTGCACAGAGCAGTGAGCAATTGGCTGCACAGGGGGCAGGGCCAAACACTTGAAGGAGCTAATCCTTCACTCATGGCCTAGGTGTTGTGTTGGCAGCCTCAGTAGCTATCCTATTCCTATTCTTGTTGGGGGGTTCTTAGTGTCAGAAGGAAGACATGCTAACACTCACATTAATTCTCAGCAGATCATATCCACCACTCCTGCTCCACTGGAGGCCATTGCAAAGAGCTGTTAGCTCCTTCTCCAAGCCATGTCTGTTGTTCCTCAAACCTTTCCACAGCAGTTGGACTTCAGTATTTGTCTGACTATCTTCACAGACATGGAAGTCAAGATTTGTGGTTTAACAGGAATCTGGGCTTATCATTTTTTTGCTGTTTGTTATAGATGAGTAATATATTTGATTTTCAAAAATTTAAGAATAGTCTATGGTTTTCATGCTAAAAATCACTGTCATGTGCTACTTCTTTTAATGCTTTAATTTGGGGTACAAACAGCAGTACTAATGTTTAAGTCTATATTTAACAAGTGACTATAAAATACATATAATTTCCAAATATTGAGCATATTAAGTCCATGCAACAAAAAAGTTCAGGAGGCAATTGTATGTGTTTAAATATTTGAAAAGCCAACTAAAAAAAATTTTTTTTTCTGATATACATTGGGAAACTTGTATTCACATAATTTATTTTTTTTCATCTAATAATTCAAATTTGGGAGAAAATAATCTAAAAGACATATATAGCTATATGTATATAGATATATGCACAGATATGTTTATCCCAGTGTTATTTATATTAGGGGAGGGGGAGGATTCAAAAGGGAAGAAAATCTAAATATTCCCAAACCAGGTAATATGGTCAAATATAATTTATAATAACTATACAATGTAATATTATGTTTGCCACTGAAAATGACTTTTCAGATTCTTTTAACAACAAGGCTAATATTGATGAAAGTATGCAATGTAATAAAGGATAAAAACTAGGTATAGCCTGGTCGGTGTGGCTCAGTGGTTGAGTGTCGATCTATGAACCAGGAGGTCACAGTTTGATTTCCGTTCAAGGCATATGCCTGGATTGCAGGCTGGATCCCCAGTGTGGGGCATGCAGGAGGCAGCTGATCAATGATTCCCTCTCATCATTGGTGTTTCTATCTCTACTTCTCCCTTCCTCTCTGAAATCAATAAAAATATATTTTAAAAAAAACAACTTGGTATAGATGAGATCTCATTCATACACACAGAAATGAAAAAGATGTTCATACTTATTTATTGATACTTCAAGGGAAAGGGGTATAGCAGGACTATGAGTGTGTTGTGTGCTGTGAGTGTGTGGGTGTGTGTGTGTGTGTGTGTGTGTGTGTGTGTGTGTGATTTCTCATCTATTTTGTGCTTTCCAAATTTTCTGCCATGAACTTGAGTAACTTTTGTAAATAAACCATTCATCTTCCCAACCCCCAAGGGGAAGGAGGAGGAGCGGGAAGAGGAGGAGGAAGACGATTCTGTGGAAGAAAGTGTTGACATGAAGAATACTCTCAGGGGCAGGAGTATGGTGGAAGTGAGAAGGAAGGCTTGAGTTCACTGTGAGGAAGGATGCCCCTTCAGGGTGGCTTCCTGAAGAAGCCAGGCTGCTCCCTGGTGAAGCAAGAGTCTGTCTGGGAACTAAACATGGCTACATGTCTTTCCTATGCTTCCTCCAAACTCTCGGGTTCTTGATTGTGAGAATCTAAGTGCTCCATAGTTTAGGGGAGTGTAGGATTTTCTGCAGGAAATATTTGTTGTTGTTGTTGTTGTTGTTGTTATTTGCGTAATATTGACAAATCTCACATTTCCTGCCAAGAGGAATGAGAGATCTTTTTTCAATCTGCCTTCCTGGAATAAGAAAATGAAATTTAGGGTAAGTATTGGCCCTATATGAAACTCACTTTCAGCCCCTAGCTTTGAAGCTGCGTGGGATCTGGTTTAGAATATTTCCTCAGCCACCCTGCAGGTCATTCAAGCCTGGAACTAGCCCATCAGGCCTCCCCTCCCCTAGGGTTCTCTGTGTGTGGTCCAGCATGCAGACCTGTGGGCCCATGCTGTTCCTCCTGCCACTCTGGTACCACCTGCCTTGTGCCTCATGTTCTCATGTCATCTTTTGAGTTTGTGTCCAATCTCTTAGGGCCCAGATCATAAATAGGGATCTAATGAAATCACTATTGTAAAGTAACACAACAATGGAATTCATGTGGTCTCTTTTCCACGTAACTTACTTCCACATGCTGGGGTTTTCTTGTGATGGGTAGCTAATGGGGAAAGCGGTGGCTACTGAAGGCAGGAGTTTTATATCTGCAGACATTGGCGGCCATGTCTAGTGTTGGTTCACTATCAGCCAGTTTTATGAACTCCCATTTTTATAAAAATAGTTTTTGGAGTCCTTCTGCTCATTTTTTTAGAATCTTTTTTTTTTTTCAAGAAATGTTCTGACATCTTCCTCATATCTGCTTGGAAATTGCAGTGTACCCACTTATTTGTGTGCTTTACTAAATATTGGAACAGGAGGCATGCTCAAGAGGACTGGGCGATTTTGTTCTTCCCTAAGTAAATATAGCGATCCATTTGAAAGTTACATTTCACCTGTCTGCTTTGTACAAATGACCGTATTTTGATAACTATCTGGTCCATTGGCAATTTTGACTCCAGCTTGAAAGGATAAAAGCAATGGCTCTAACAGCCCACATTTGCTGAAAATTGTGGCAAGAAAAAGTTCTGTAGCGTCAGTGTCATGCAGGACTAGGTTTCGGCGTAATTCTTCATGATGGCCCTCCGGGTTGTTGATGACATGTCATGTTTTGTTTTTGAGATGGTGTGCATGTGTTCAATGAAGGAAAAATGTCAAAGCAATGTTTCTCAACCATAGTTCTATTTTTTTTGTCTATATGGTTATTACTCATAAAAGTAATTTTGTCCTGTCCCCTCTCTCCACAGAATGTCCTAACAGGACAGATCTTTTTCAAAGCTGTTTTATGTACTGTTCTCTCTCCCAGCACAAGGACAAGGCCTGGCATATAATAAATATATGTTGAATGACTAAGTGAATTAATTAAATCTTATTATTATGATATATTACCTTTGGTCAGTGCCTCTGAAATGATTTACCATTTTTTCTAGGACTTTTGACTGGAATGTATTGGGTTGTTTGAAGTACTTTACATATTTTCTCCATTTTTGTTGTGGAGATTAGTGAAATTTCAGGGCATTTACATTTTCAAATCATGAATTGAGTCCATCAGTTCCTACAACACTGTGTGGCAGTATATAAAGAGAGTTAGACGAAGACATGGGTTATTCTCATTTTTAGGTTTTTCTTTTCAAATCTTTTCCTTATGTTGCATTAAAGATAATGATTAGCAAGTGAAAACAGAATCATGCAAGTAAATCTTTCGAATGACAAAAGTAAAATTTGATGGCTTTTTAAAACCTTAGAAAGAGAATAAAATAAATATCATTGCAAGAGTTAATTGATTAAAATTTCAATATTCAAACCAGAAATTTAACCCCACACCTACAATGTTTCTCCTAGCTTCTTAGTTATTTGTTTCCTAACTGGGGAAGAACAACACATCTGTGTGTCTGACTCCCACTGTTCTTTGATGCTTGAAAAAAAATGTGTATGAAAGAATGTTTGTATACATAGAATATTTGTAAATGTTCATTATGTACAGCATTTTTTAATTTTATTTTAACTTTATTAATCCTCACCCGAGGATATTTTTCCATTGATTTTTAGGGAGAGTAGAAGAGAGAGGGAAAGACAGAGAGAAACACCGATGTGAGATAAACACATTGCTTGGTTGCCTCCTGCATGAGCCCCGGCCAGGGCCCGGGCTGGGGAGGAGCCTGCAACCAAGGTACATGCCTTCGGCCGGAATCGAACCTGGGACCCTTTGATACTCAGGCTGACACTCTATTCACTGAGCCAAACCGGCTAGGACTGTATAGCATCTTTTAAAAAAATAAATAAAGGTTTTCCCTTTAGATCCTCATTTTCTACTCCTTAAGAATGGCATGAAATTGGAGAAAGATAAAATGGAGAGTATGCTGGTTAGTCTATGTGTCTCACATTGTCTAGGCTATAGAACCCATTTATTTAATCAAACACTAATCTAAGTGTTACTATCTAGATATTTTGTGGATGTGATTAACATCTATAATCCATTGGCTTTCAGAAAATGAGAATACCCTGGATTATGTGGGTGGACCTCATCCAATCAGTTGGAAAGACTTAGGCAAAACCAGAAGTTTCCTGTAGAAGGAATTCTGCTCAAGGTTATAGCACTGAATCCTGTCTGATTTTCCAGCCTGTCAGGCTGACCTATGAACTTCGGACATGCCTGGTCTTATAGTAGTGTGAACCTATCCCTAAAATAAATCTCTTTATATGTATGTATATCTGTATATGTGTATATACATGTACTAGTATATGTATATGTAAATGTATATGTATGCATATGTATGCATTGGTTCTGTTTTCTAGAGAACCCTGATTGATACAAGTAGAGAGTGTGCAAAGAAAAAAAAAAGTCACATCTGTGTAGTAAATGTTTTTCATTTTATAGTAGTTTTTTGAACCTAATGATATTTCTGAAGTTTGGCAGTATCTAAATTATAGCACCAAGTGCATGTAGAGGAGTCAAGAAATTTACAAGGTAAATACACTTTAAAGGGTGCACTGCTCTGGACCCAAGAGTTACCTGAGCCTCAGATCAAACAAAAACTTCCAAATGTTTTGAAGCCCAAGCTCCTGTCACCAACACCGAGCTGTCCACCTGCCAATCAGGAAGCACCTTGAAATCGCACAAAAGTTCCCCTGGGTATTTAGGTAAACACGTGCACATCGATAGAGTTGGTCTTGCGGAATAAAATGTATTGATTCTCTTTAGAAGTAGAGAACTGCAATGCATGCAGACCTAAACAAACAACGCAAACATTTTTGGGGAAACAAAGGAACAAACAAACTTGCTTTGAACAGCAGGAGACGATGTTTTGGCAGCTGAACAGGGCAAGAGCTTCATGAGCCGCTCTTTGATGCTGCGCTTGGTGCTGTTCTGAGCGTAGAGGAAACCTAGAAGATACCGACAGGTTCCGTTAACTCTGTCTTCCAAGGGAAACTAGGGCGGGCTGCATGGTTATCAGAGGAAGCCAGCAGGCAGGACCTATACTCAGCCAGCAGCTCAGGCAATCACAGGCAGTAGGTTGGGACTCCAGGAGGGGAAAAAAAAATTCTTTCCCCTTTCTGTTATTCTTATGTTTTAGGTTTTAATTTCCAAACCTTTTCCTTATGTTACATTAAACATAATGATTAGCAAGTGAAAACAGAATCATGCAAGCATATCTTCTGAGCGACAAGAATTTGGTGGCTTCTTTTTGACCTTAGATCGGAAATAACGCCAGTATCATTGAAAGAGTTAACTGGATTGAAATTTCAATATTCAAACCAGCATTAAGGGCCCCATGGCAGTTTTCTGTTCTCATTGCTCCTCATCTCTGATTACCAAGGAGAGAGATGCTTTGCATAAATCATTCACACTGCAATCACCTGTTAGTACCTTTGCCTTCCCTGAAAGTGAGAGAATAGATGTCCTTGATATGCAGCGTCATTAGCATAAGATGACAAGCCCAGAGGGAGACAGTCCTTTCATGTTGACATTACTGGATGGAATTATTCAAGCAGAGTAACTCCAAAACAAGCAAGGTGTGTCTGAAACTGTTAACGAGGAATAGACGTAGGGTGTCTGTGACTTCAGGAGATAGTTTGGGAGAACTCAAGAAAAATCATGAGTCATCCCGTGGGCAAGGTCCCCAACACTTGACTGTCCAACTCAGATTCAGCTTGTCTACTCTGCATGCCCAGAAGCCTGAATTTTCAGGTGGATAGATATATTACCTCCCCCATATCAGTTTGTAAAGTATTGAATATAAAGTGACAGCAAAAGAAGCTATTTAATTAAGGTTAGAACATCTTTATAATATGGGCCTCGCAAATGTATTGTTTGTTGTTTTTGTACTTTATAATAATTTTGATCTCATACTTATAAGAAGTTCTGACCAAAAGGCTACTACTGATCTCTTTTCCTTTGGGGCTGGTCCCCGCCCCCCACATTAGTGTCTATTGGCTACAAAACCTGATAGATCTCTTGAATGGGGCATGACAAAGAATTAGTAGATACATAAATCAAATCAGATCATACTTCCTTCTTAAAAGCCCTTTAAAGCCTTCATGTTGTCCTTTGGAGAAAAACCTCACTTGCCACCATATACCCTAACCCCCTTCCTCTGAGAGCATTTCTCACCACCCTCCCTAGTGCTCCTAATGGGGCATCCATCAGCCATTGGCCACACCAAGTGTCTGGCCTTTGTTGGCCTCTCTGCTCTTGACACTAATTTGGTGTGAAATGTCTTATTCACTCAATATCCCAGGTGCTGGTTGAGGGTCTGGTACATAGGAGGAGATCAATAAATGTCTGGCAAACGAGTGAATAAATTCACTTTTGATAACAAAAGAAGACCTGATTTCATTTTCTAGATTAGTATCTAGGTAACCTTTTAAACTTGTAAAACAAAGTAAATCTGATTCACATATCACAGATTCTTTTTTTAAAACATTATATATATATATATATATATATATATATATATATATATATATATATTTTTTTTTTTTTTTTTTTCCCCCAGAAAGGAAGGAAGAGAGAGAGAGAGATAGAACATCCACATCTGGGATTGAGCCCATGACCCGGGCATGTGCCCTGACTGGGAATTAAACCATGACCTCCTGGTTCATAGGTTGATGCTCAACCACTGAGCCATCTGCCCGGGCTAACATGGACTCTTTAGTTGGCTTTTTTCTACTACATTTGTGCAGGGCACATCCATCTAAGAGCCACCTCCTTCTTAGGATATTGGGTTTTGCTTTACTCCCCAAGCATGATGCAGCTTCTTCCCTTCAGGTCACTGTAAGCTTCCATCCCACTGTATGGGGAATCTGGTGGGTCCTCCAATTACCAATTTCTAAATGCCAATGCAGACTTTCAAACTCAATTCAAATACACTTGCCTTTGGCAAGCTATCCCTATTGTATCCTGACAACTTGCAGAGGAAAGAGAGACCTCCCCACTCCTCTGCTCTACCTTCTCTATTGTTCCCCAATCATACCCTATTGTTCTGGATATCACACCCTATTGCAGAGTGAACCCTATTCTGACAAAGAATTAGACTGAAGATTCAGCCACGTGCATCAGGAGAGAGCCTTTAGGTTTTTTTTTTTTTGTTTGTTTTTTTTTTTTACTCTTACCCAGCTCCTTTGCTTCAGGTTTGACAATCATCCCTGAGACTGGCACATGGCAGACACTCAAGAAATATTTGCCAGTTGTTTGATTTCCTCCTTTCCCCTCAAATTCTGATACCTGCCAAGCTTACTCTCTCTACAACCACTTCCTGGACCCCCAGGCCTGGCTATGGGGAAGGAGCTTCCTACTTCCCTAGCACTGCTGGGGGTTAAGGTGACACTCCCTGCCAGCACCCCCTGCTGGGTAACTAAAGATGTTCTTCTCTGGAGCATCTTTTGAACTGCTCTTTTTGTGGGGAAGGGAGGGCCCTTAGAATTTAGGGAGAAACCGCCCCCCTATGAAAGGAAGGGGGAAGAAAGGTGGGTGTGCTCCAGAGGGAGCCCTCTGAACTGCCCTGGAGACTACCAGGTAGGCTGCTGTTTTTAATCACAACTTAGAAGTCCCGGATTTTGGTCCCCGTTTTTCTACCTCAAGCTGAGTGACCTTGGACAGGTTATTAAACTTCCTTGGTTCTCTGACTTTTCTTTATAAAACAAAAGGGTCTATTAATAGCAAAGGATCTTTGTTGCCAAAACACAATTTAAAGTCCATTTTAGGAGTACACAGGATGGGAAAAAAGAAGGTTTACTGTTGCTCATATGAAAAATAATACAATAATTAATAAGTAATAATACAAGAATAAGCTGCTTCAAATACTCACAATTATAACCCTATTTTTGCCCCACCCTGTATTTAAATAGAAATTGTATATGGTTACTACCTGATTTTTATAGTTTTTCTCTTCAGTGAGACCCTTAACTCCTGGAAGTCTAGATGTGAACATATATAATTTCCTCTCCCTCTCTCTCTCTGTGCTATCAGATTATTGTGTGTGTTTTTTTAAATTTGTTTGTTTTCCTTAAAGTGTAGTAGTTGAGTGTTCACGCACTGTAGTAAAACAACCTAGATTCAGTTCTCAGCACTTTATTACCTTAGGTAAGGTTATTTAATCTCTCTTAATCTTTCCTCATTAACAAAGTAAATTAGTAATAGTAAAGTTGTAAAATTCTAACTAAAGTTGTTAGAATGAGAGTCTAATGAGATAATATATAAAGCATGTTGGATGACAACTGTTCATAATACACTGTCAATAAGTGGTAGGTAATAGCTTTTTTCAGTTGCGTATATCACATTTCCTCTTACCTCATGCTATGACCTCTAACTGAAGTGTTGCTTTATCTCCATGTGACCTACTTCATCTTTGAGATGTCAGTTCGGTAGTCACTTTCTAAGGAAAACCTTACATGACAGGCCAAACTAGTTTATGAACAGCTCTAATGTATGCTTATAGTTTCCTCTATCTCTCCTTTATCACAAATCTAAATCTCCTTTATCTTTATTATCACAAATATAATTAAAACAATTAATAATACAGTCATGGATTTGACATATGTCTTCCCTACTGCAATGTAAGATTGAAAATTTCTACTTGCAGACTTTAGAGAATTAATGTTACTGGATGTGCTATCCTGCTCTAGGCAACTGTATAATTGGACCAGCTATGTGAGAAAATTGTTTTCAAGCAATGAACAACAAAAAATTCATTCTTGCTTTAATTAATCTTACATTATAGTCAGGAAAGAAAAATAATAAACAAAAATCAATTGCAAAATATAAAGTTGGGTAGGGATGAGGTCTAGAAACTTCTGTTGGTGGATGGGTAGGGAGGTGTGGTGGAGAAGACTTGTAATTTTAAATATTGTGGCCAGGGAAGGTGTCATTGGAGTTATATTTGAGCAAAAATATCTAGTGAGATGAGAAAGCTCATTACCTTATTTTGATTATTAGCAAGCAGTTCAAAGTATTACATATATTAGTGCTAACATATATTTGTGGAATAATTAATGACTCATTTATTAAGTTATTCAATTAACATTTTTGGTGCTTACCATGGACAAAGTAATACCGTAATTATTTGGCTATATAAACTACTGAGTTTAATAATCTATTCACAAATTTATTGCCTTAGAAATTAAAATGACATCAACTCCCTTATCTCTGCATGTAGAAGTTAAACCAGTCTTCTAGTATACTAGCACTTCAAAAATCATGAAATAGAGCAATACAAAAAAAATAAAAAGAATAAAAAGTAAATGTGTCAATTAATAGGCCACTTTAAATTGTGATGGAAATGACTGAAAATTCAGTCATTTTTTTTTCACTGGGAAAGGTTTTATCTTACAAAGTCTGAGCTTACTGAAAACATATCAGCCATCAGTATCTCAGTGGCTCCATATTTCTGACCCTCTGCATCTCAACAGTGGTATTGCAAGGGGTCATTTTTCACTGACTGCTTTTCCTGTTACACACAAAAAATGCTGGCTACATGTCAGTGTTAGGTTTCAGTGGTGGGTGATGGGCTATGAATTATGAATTCAAGAAGTAATGCCGATGGTGATAGACGTGGCAATTTCTCCATAACGAGAATCATGCTTATCTTCCTTCTTTTTGCAGTAGAGCTGATAGCAAAACCAAATATTCTCTGTGGCTTTGCATGAGAATAAAGGCTCTGCTCTGTTATTCACAGCCCTGTTCAGCTTCTATCTTGTGCTTTTGAATTATGGACAATGTTTTGCTTCCTAGACCCTAAGCCTGTGGTGTAGGAAAATGGCTAGTAATGTTTCCATGTCCTTCCACGAATAAACAACTATGATAAAATCATTAGGAGTTTCAATGGCCCTGTGATCCCATCTGCGTCTCCTCTGGATCCCTGACAAGGAAATTCATGAGCAGTGACTTCATGCCTGGCCTGGGAAGTACATTCTTCATTGGTTGCAAATGTGAACTTATTTGCCAGCATGTCTGTTTTTTCAATGGGCTTACAGCTCATAAATATGCAGAGGAATTGAAGTGGAATACTGAAAATACTTAATTAACCCCCAATTAGTCAGGGCAGAGGAATAGATAAGTAAGGAGAATACATAATAGGGTAGTAGACTTTGATGAAAACAGATCAGAGTTCATTTTGTATTTTCAAATTTATTCCTGAAGAAACAGGGTCCCATATAATTTGGAGTTCATACTCTGGGGATAATTCTTGCTGAAAATTGCTGCCACACTATACTGATTGTTATTGGACCCTGCAGTCACCCCTTTAAGAAAGATAGCAGCAGTGTTGGTCACTGGAAACCATGGGAAAATACTTAATTGTGTCACTATGAATTTTGGAGGCAGAACTCTGACCCTTGCTAATGGACCTGTTTCATTTTGCCTGATTATAAAATTACCTCTTCTTATCTATCAATTAATTAAGAAGGAGGAAACCGAAAGGTGCTTGAGTGCTTGAATTTGCTCCAAATGATCTACAAAATCTAAATGCAAATAGAGTAAATTCAACTCTTCTTAGAACTGCCACTTGAAGATGTGTTTGTCATAAGTGCTGATCTGTCTGTCAGCCTCTCAGTCTTGCTCCTTTGTCTTTCTCTCTGTCTCTAGCTCTGTGCACCTCACTCTCTTCCTTAGTCTTTGTCATTTCCTCATCTCTCTGTCTCCCTTGCCCTCTCTCTGCATGCCTCTGTCTGTCTTTGTCCTTCTATGTCTCTGTGTGTCTCTCTCTTTCACCTTTCTCTGTCCTCTATCTTTGGCTGGCTGTCTGTCTCTGCCTCTGACTCAATCAAGGGTGGGTCCCATTTCATCTGCTTTACTTTTGTGTTGATCGCATGCCTCATGAAACATTTAGAGAGAGCCTTAGTCTGCTGAGGACAGGATGGTTATTAGCTGAACAACTGCATGACCAAAAGCCACAGTGCTTTCCAGATCAGGACTAAGTGCTTGCCATTGTCCACGAGATTGCCCCGCTCTATTGGCAGAACTAGCCAGAGAACACAGCAGAAAACGACAGGATAAAAGCATCAGTTTTCTTTGGGAACCTTTAAGAGCCATCATGGAAGCCCAATTTTCTTTTGTTCCTCTGCAAAAATTACCAAAAGTGCTTACTTATATGGTAACTAGAGGCCCAGTGCATGAATTCGTGCACCAGTGGGGTCCCTTGGCCTGGCTGGCAATCAGGGCCAATGAGGGTCCTCTCACCCAGTCCAGATCAGGGCCAATAGGGGCCAGCAGGCTAGGGAGGGACTATGGGAGGGCTCCAGGGCATGTCCAGCTCTCTCGCCCAGTCCAGATTGACCAGACCCCAGCAGCAAGCTGACCTACTGGTCAAAGCACCTGGTCCCTGGTGGTTAGTGTGCATCATAGCGACTGGTCGAGCAGTTGACTGAATGGTCGCCCGATCGGTTGGACACTTAGCATATTACACTTTTATTATATAGGATATCTTTTGTGTGGGACTTGGGAGATTGTCTGGAGGTCCCTATAAGTATGGTGACAAGACCTCCTGGTTTGCCCAAGGAGAGTGCTGGTTTTTGATAGTTGTCCTTACATCCTATGTGTTAGCCCCCTTTTGTGTGTTCAAAAACGTTCTGGTGTAGATGGCAAGTTATATGGTCATGCTATGTTAACAACCAGAGTGGTCTGCTCCTACTGAGGAGCGTACATTCATTTGCTAAATGCCAACTTCATCACACTATAAATAATGTAAATTGTGCAACATCATAAAAATGGTATTTTAAAAATAGCTGTAATTAATAGGAAAGATACAATAGGAAGCCAATGTGTAAGCATTTGTATACAATTCAATATGATTTTAATATTTTTGTGATATTTTTCAGCTTTAATAAAGAAGGACCTCCTAGAATATGTGTCAACCTGGGTGAACATTGAGGGCATTAGGCCAAGTCAAATAAGCCAGTCACTGAAGGATAAATACTGCACGATTCCACTTATACAAGGTATCTAAAATAACCAAAATCCACCCCGGCTGGTGTGGCTCAGTGGTTGAGCATGGACCCATGAACCAAGAGTTCATTGGTTCGATTCCCATTCAGAGTACATGCCCAAGTTTCGGGCTCGATCCCCAGTACAGGGCATGCAGGAGGCAGCTAATAGATGTTTCTATTTCTCTATCCCTATCCTTTCCTCTCTAAAAAAACCAAAAACAGAAACAAAAAACACACCATTAAAAAATGAAATAAGCAAATTTCTAGAAGTAGAGATTAGAATGGTGGTTGCCTGGGGCTGGGCGCAGGGGGAAAGGGGAGATGTTGTTCGCTGGGTATAAATTTTCAGTTTTTCAGGATGAGTAAGTGCTAGAGATCTGCTCTACCATGTGGTGCCTGTAGTTAGCCAAACTGCACTGTGCATTTAAAAATGTGTTGAGAATAGATCTCATGTTAAATATTCTTACCAGCATGAAACAATGTAAGTAATTTGGGGCACACTAATTGCGACATGTAGTGGAAAGACTTGCAGCTTTGTAGTCAGAAAAAAACACACACAAAAAAACAAAAACTGGTTTGAATCTGAGCTCTGCCACTTTCTATGATACTTGGAAAAGTGACCTCACCTCACTGAGCCTCTTTGGCCTCGCCTGGATCACAGCATCACTAATAATGCCAGACCTGGCGGCTCCCAGGGTGGTTAGAAGGTTCAAACGAGGTTACCTATATGCAGCCTTGGCTAGTAATATTCTCTTCCCCTACACAGGAGATGCTGGGAGAAATGTATAAGGCTTGGCACCCAAAGCAAAGAGGAAGATTTCCAAAGTGACAGCAGTACCTTTTATAATAGAGCAGCAATTAAAGCATCCCCCATACCCCAATGTCTATCTTGAGTGTTGCCTCTTTAATAATAATTTTTTATAAATATGAATTAAACCTAAACCCTACTGCACTATTTCTTGGCTACAAACTAACACAAATAACCCATGATATGTAAAATTTAGTTCCCAAAAGACTCATGTTCACTGATCTTTACATATACATATACAGTATATGCTCAAGCAATATAACATCAAATTTTCCTTTGGGGTAAGTAAAAAATCAGAAAGCTAGGTAAATTTGAGTGGAGTTGACTCTTCTGATGACAGAAAACACAAATATAATTTGTGAATTGAGTTTTAAAATGATGTGGGATTATAAAATTCATTTTCTTATCCAATAGAGTGTTCCTTCATTATATTATGAACCTTTCTCCCCCACCCCTCCCCCATCCACATTAATTTTCATATACCTTAGGCTACCCTGTTCATTTTATGATAGACCAGTTACCTGATTTCTGCCCTTTGAAAACATGCTTAAAAGCATTTTTAAAATATTTGTTTTCTTTCATTCTATTCCGCTTCTTTTAGTATCAAAACCCTGTAGAGCCTCATAGTTCATTATAAGCACTTTGGCTTTTACTTAGAGTGAAATAGGGAGAAAATAAAGGACATTTGAGAATAGAAGTGCAGTAATCTAGCTTATGTTTTATTCAAGAAATATTCACGGTGCATTGGCAAAAATGAACCTCATCCCTGCTCCCATGAAACTTAGACTCTAATGGGGAAGATAAATTCAGCAGCAACACAAGAAAGTCTTCTAAACTTCACTTGAACATGATCTTGCCCTAAGGAAAGACGCAGATAAATAATGCTAAAATACAGTGCTCTAGCCACAATCAGAAGATGAACTGTCCATATGGCAAGTGCTTCACAAGCATTGTGTCACTTAACCTTCACAAGAACTCCATGTGGCAGAGAATATTATGATGGACAAGTAACAGGCGAGGAAGTTAAGGGTAGAGAGATGCTTGCAGCTTATAAGTGGCAGTGACAAGACATGATGAGCACATGTCCATCTGTCAAACTCCTGTATGATAGTCTGACATCTATATTACCCTATTATTACACTATAACAGCTCTAATAAATAATTAGACTATGTCACTTATTGGGTGTCCAACTGTGTAACCTTCAGCTACAGAATATGTTTTACTTTGTGCAGTGGTTTTTATTTCTGCCCCTCCACCCCAGTTAGGCTTCTTAAATCATTCTATCTTGAATATGGTACAAAATCTTGGTGACCTGTGCTCCTTTGCTAGAAATGCTGCCTCTAATTCCATTTTCTATAGGACATCCATCAAGTTCTTGGTGGTATTAAAAAATAATGCAATTGAAGAAAAAGCTGCGCTAAGAGATCCAATTTCTTCATCTGAAAAATGGGGGTAATAATATGTGACACTTACTAATCTCAAGGAAGTTAGGAGATGAATGAAGTAATTGTTTCTGCAAAATCCTTCAAATGCTAGAAGAAATAACACATCATCCATTATAACTTCCAATACGAAAAATACTTTCCTACCCTTTGGGGTTATTATATTCAATTCTTATCTTTCAACAATGTATTTATTCTGTAAATTGATTTGTTCATTAATTTACCCAATAAATATTTATTGAGTATATATGAGGTAGACACTGTGTCAGACACTTGGGATGAAAATCAAATAAGATGAGTGATAAAGCTCACATGCTTTCAATTTTGTGAATTCCAATTACTTGGCCCTGGCTGTTCATTCAAATCACTAGTTAGCTTTAAAGATAGCCATGCTGGTCACTCCAGACCAACTGAATTGAGTAAGTCAAATGTGAATCCAAACTCAAGCAACATTGTTCTGTTCTGGGCCAATCCATGTCAGGTAGATTTTCCTAAGAACTGCACCTTACAATTTTGATATTGCAAACTGACCTCTATTTGTTTTTACATAAACACTGGACTGAGTTGAATAGTCTCTCAAAAATCCAAGTTCACAATGAACCTCAGAATTGACTTATCTGGAAATAAGATGCAATTAGTTGGTTCAGATGAAGTCATGCTGGATTAGATGGGCCCTAAGTCCTTGTAAGAGAGAGGACACACACACACACACACACACACACACACACACACACACACACACAGAAGAAGTCCATGTGATGATGGAAGCAGATACTGGAGTGATGCAGCTACAAGCCAAGGAATGCCAGTGATTGCCAGCAACCACCAGAAACCAAGAGACAGGCATAAAACTGATTGTCCCTCAGAACCTGAAGAAGGAGCCATCCATTCTGTCACCCTAATTTCAGGCTCTGGTCTCTTAAACTGTAAGAGAATACATTTCTGTTGTAAGCTATTCAATTTGCCACAACTTATTATAGAAGCCATAGGAAACTAACAGACATCAATTCACAGATTTTCAAGAACATCAGAAAAAGTCAAATTAGACCATGGCTAAATAGTTACCCTCTACTTTATACAGAACATTCTTTTATTTTTTAAATATATTTTTATTGATTTCAGAGAGGAAGGAAGAGGGGGAGAGAGATAGAAACATCAATGATAAGAGAGAATCATTGATTGGCTGCCTCCTGCACGCCCCCTACTGGGGATCGAGCCTGCAACCCAAACATGTGCCCTTGACCGGAATCAAACCTGGGACCTTCTAGCCCATAGTCCAACTCTCTATCCACTGAGCCAAACTAGCGAGGGCAGAACATTCTTTTAATATATAGAGTCGGTGTTGTACTTATGGTAGCTTCTTAATAGACTGGAAGTTTTTTATAAATTGCTACTCAGTATATTCCTCCTGGGCAAATTAGTCACTTTACACTACAACAGAGTGGATTTCTACCCCTGAAGAGTTACCATGTTCTATATTTGGCAGTAAATCTCTATTGAGTCAAAGCATTCACAAATAACAAAACCAGAAGTGAGGATCTTCCCATCTTGGTTTCAAATTAATGATTTAATGACTCCGATATTTATTGAACACCAATAAATTGACTTTTGGTGTTGACTTTTCATATTACTGAGGCTAACAGCCAAATTCCCTACAATGGCCCACAAAACGTGCACAATCCTCCCACCAAAACTTATCTGTCTGTCTTACATTCTACTTACACTTCTCATTCTGTCTTTGTCACCAGCTGGTCTCTGCCTGATATGTCTCCTAAGCAAAGAGAGAGGCCTTAGGAGAAACCAATCTTGATGGCACCTTGATCTTGGACTTCCAGCCTCCAGAACTGTGAGAAAATGGGTTGCGGTTGTCTAAGCCACCCAGCCTTTTGTTATAGTGGCCTAGCAAATGAATACAGCGGATCACAAAATTTATTGCCCAACTTGGATCACCACTGAGGATGAAAAAAGGCACTACTAATAATGACCGGGACAACTGGCATAAACTGTGACTTCCCAGGTACAGTGGGGTCTTTGGTAGTCCTACCCATAGTCCCGTCACTATTGAAGTGAAGTGTACTTAATTTACTTTTATGATTATTGCCTGCTGGTCTGCACCAGATAGTACATTCTTTGAGGGGAAAGCATTTCTGTGTTTTCACTGCTCGATACCCAGTGCCTAAATGTCTGGCACACAGTAGCTTCTCCATAAAAACATGTGGCATAAATAAATGTGAACTGTGGGAGTGGCTCTTTATATAAAGATGTCAGTGTTCACTGGTCTTTATAAAAAAGCAGCTCTCTCAGTGTGACTACTGATTATTTTGCACCTGCTATATGCTAGGCAGAGGATAAGGCATTTTACATACATTATCATTCCTTCTTACAACTCTGCAAGCTGGGTATGAACCTTAATTTACACTCACAGAACTGAAATATCTCAGAGGGTGTAAGGTCACGTCTCCTTTATCCCTCAGCAAGTACCTAAGGATTCAAACTCAGGTCTACATCTCTGTTTGTAAAATTAAGTTAATTGGGGTGACATTGGATAATAAGATTATACAGGCTTCAAGTGTACATTTCTATGATAGATGATCTATATATTGCATTGTGTGCCGACCATCCAAAGTCAGATCATCTTCCGTCATCATCACCATATATTTGACCCCTTTGACCCTTTACTACCCCTCAACCCCCTTCCCTCTGGTAGTCACCATACTGCTTTCTGTGTCTATGAGTTTCTGGTTGCTTGTTTTTGTTGTTTGTCCACTTGTTGCTTTGCATCTCTTAAAGCAGAAAAGATGTTTGCACAGACCTGCAGTACATTGAGCTCCATAGGGACAGCACTGGGCAAGTGTGAGCCGGCTGGGCACTGGGTGACTGTGTGCTTAAGGTAATTAAACACGGGCCAAGGCGCTCCTAAAAAGCCGGGAGGCAAAAGGTCATCCTATGCTTTCTTTGTGCAAACTTGCCGGGAGGAGCACAAGGAGAAGCACCCGGATGCTGCAGTCACCTTCTCGGAGTTGCCTGAGAAGTGCTCAGATGTGGAAGACCATGTCTGCTAAAGAGAATGGAAAAACTGAAGACATGGCAAAGCTGGACTAGGCCCGTTTATGAAAGAGAAATGAAAAATTATATCCCTCCTTAAGGGGAAACAAAAAAGAAATTCAAGGATCCCAATGCACCCAAGAGGCCTCCTTTGGCCTTTTTCTTGTTTTGTTCTGAGCATCGCCCAAACATCACAGGAGAATATCCCAGCCCACCCATGGGTGATGTTGCAAAGAAGCTGGGAGAGATGTAAAATCACAACGCTGGTGACAGCAGCCTATGAAAAGAAGATGCTAAGCTGAAGGAGAAATACAAAAAGGATATTGCTACACACTGAATTAAGGAGAGCTGGTGAGGCCAACAAGGGAGTTGTCAGGGCTGAAAAGCAAGAAAAAGAAGGAAGAGGAGGAAGATAAAGAGGAGGAAGAGGAGGAGGAGGAGGAGGAAAGATGATGAAGAGAATGATGAATAAGTTGGTTCTAGTGCAGTTTTTTTTCTTGTCTATAAAGCATACATCTCCCCTGTATACAACTCACTCCTTTTAAAGAAAAAAAATTGAAATGTAAGGCTGTGTAAGGTTTGTTTGTAAACTGTACATTTTTATTTGTTTGTTTGTTTTTGTATAGTTAACACACTACCAAATATATCTTTTGATAGCCCTGTCCTGGTGGTATTTTTAATAGCCACTAACTTTGCCTGGTACAATATGGGGGTTGTAAATTGGCATGGAAATTTAAAACAGGTTCATGTTGGTGCCCAGCACAAATTAGTTATATATGGGGATGGTATTTTTTTTTTCATCTTCAGTTGTTCTAATGTAGCTTATACAAAATAATTGTTGTTCTATTAAATGAATACCACTCTGTAATTGCAAAAAAAAAAAAGTTGCAGCTGTTTTGTTGACATTCTGAATGCTTCTAAGTAAATACAAATTTTTATTGGAAAAAAGATGTTTGCACATTCTCAGCAGTTAGAAAGGAACATAAATTCAGATTTACGACTCATTAAGTCCATCAAAATGATCAATAGTTACTAGTCACAATATTGTACATGTCGATGTACAAATGATATCCACAGATTATGTCAATGTGAGTTCAGAGTTAGTCAAATTCAATGAAACAGTGTAGGTGGAAAGATCCCTAATGCTTCAATCTTAAATTCTCCATCAGCTCAACAGAGAAATCAAGGACCACAAATCAATGTTCCTAAATGGGTCTGAGTAGCTCTTCCTTCTAATTTGATTTTTAGTAACTAATTTAGACTGACACCCAATGTGAAATATTGTCCTTGAAAACACAATATTTTTTCTGCTGCTTAACATTTTATTTATTAGAAACTGAGCCAGGAAAATCCATTGTTAAACTATATCACAGCTGCTGAGGGACTATGTTCTGAAGAAAAAAATTAATTTCAAGCCAATCAAGTAGACACTCTGTGATATCTTTTTATAAGTAACTAGTATCTTGACCACATCAAAACGTGCCTATGAAAATTCTTTGGAATTACATAAAGTGAAGTCACACTTTGCATGCAAAATTGAAATAGTGCCATGAAAATGGTAAAGTCTCACACTATGAGAAAATGTGCAAGTAGTGTGATCCTCACATTTTTGTCATATTTTTAAAGAAATTCATAACTTCAAAGCTGGCAGACTGACTAAATGGTGGTGACCTGCTTTGGATATTGCTTTAAGATAATCCACTGTCCCTTAAAGCTTGCAACAAAAATTCTGGCCATCCTTGTTAGCCTTATGGAAACCTTAAATTACTTGACATCAACATGAACACATTCTTCAAATAAAACACAACCTTTATAGTTCACACCTACCAGGTTTTATTTGAAACACAGTGGAACTAAAATTTTAATCCTGAAAATCCTAGCATCACTCAATTTAGTTCTACAAATGTCTGTTGATGACATAGACTCATTAAATGATCCTTGATGGGTTCTATTCCCAGGGATCTTCATGCTTTCTTGGAAAGAAGGTGAATTTTTGAGATATAAAAGTGAAAACATGTAGAAAAAGGTCACTTCACTCAGAGGCTAATTCTGTGCCCATCTCTATCAATCAGAACTCCCTCCACTGTATTGGATCTATCAGACTCTCTGGCTCCTCCAGATCATGACATGGGATAGAGGGTTGCTTATTGGTTAAGACTATAGATTCTGAAACCAAAAGCCATGCTTTAGAAATCTGCTATAACTAAACATTGTAAAAGGTGCATTATAAATACAGGCATGCCTTGGGGATATTATGAGTTGGGTTCCAGACCATCACAATAAACTGGGTCGTGATCTTTTTGCAGGTGGTGAGTCTTGCCTTCAATTTGTAAAAAGCACATTGTCCGTGAAGTGCCATAAAATGAAGCATAAAAAACTAGGTCTGCCTGCTCTGTCCTATAAGAATCATTTATCAAGGGAGACACTTAACTCAGGGATGCTTTAGTTTGCCTAAGATCAGATGTCTAAGAACTAATGGAATGTGTCTAGGAAGCTGGTCTGTCTGAACACTAAGGCCACACATACACTATTCATGTTTCATTCATCTCTGTCTCCCAGGATCATGCCTAGCCTAGCATTGACTGTTCAATGCACATTTGTTAAATGAATGAATCGATGTTGGTGGAATTCCAAAGCAGAAAGAGAGGCTCCTTTTATATGAATAAGTTATGACTTTTTCAAGGTTTCTAAAAACGATTAGCATTTCATGGGGACGATCTGAAATGCCAGACCCTAGCAAACCTATCTGTCACTCAAAAAGCTGAGCCTTGAAACCTTGCAGAGCCGGCCCTGACTTGGTGGTCTTCAATGGTAGGCTCTGCTGGTTAGTGGGAGTCGGCAGGGCAGGGGAAAGGGTGGTAGTAGGGACCCCAACATTGTCAACAAACTCTAATAGTCTGAGAAAACAGTACTGATAAAACACACTTAGATCATAATAAGGAACAGGCCAGAGTTATGAAATTGAGATAAGATATCCTTATTGAGAGAAAGCCAATATTGTGCTTTCAGTCTAAAATATCATGGGAAGCCTGTCAAAATGGCTTCCTGGGTAAGGAAAGTTATGGATCCTACCTTACTCTCTGGATGTCTAAAGCCATTACATTGAGCATGACCTCAGGGTTGTGCATGCATAGAATCAAGCGGAACAATTTGTCTGACAAATATTTTTATAGGCAAGATAGATCTGAGGTTCATATACACTTTGGTGGGGTATTTCATTGAACAAATTTGAGCTTCATGCTAATGATGATAAGTAACAAATGCTATTTTTTGTTTGAGTACTTTACAAAGCACTATCTAATTTGATAATCGAAACAGTCCCATGAGATAAGCAGGTGTGGTATTATAGTCCATATTTTATAAATTAGATAATTTATGAAGCTTAGAAATGTATAGCTCAACTGTTGTCTAGCTGAGACTTTATTCCAGGTCTTTCCCTTCATTGTAAAAGGCACATTTTAAATACATGCATAAGGTGGAGATATTATGGGCTGGGTTCAAGACCATCACATTTCTTGCTACTCATCACAAGGTGCTACTCAGACCATCAGCCTCAGCTGGGAGCTTGTTAGAAAGGCAGAATCTTTAGACTCACCCTTGAGCTACTGAATCTGAATTTGCATTTTTTAATATATTTTATTGATTTTTTTACAGAGAGGAAGGGAGAGGGATAGTTAGAAACATTGATGAGAAACATCGATTCAGCTGCCTCCTGCACACCCCCTACTGGGGATGTGCCCACAACCAAAGGTACATGCCCTTGACTGGAATCAAACCCAGGACCCTTGAGTCCGCAGGCTGACGCTCTATCCACTGAGCTAAACTGGCTAGGGCTGAATTTGCATTTTGATAAAATCCTCAGGTAATTTGTATGCACATTACATTGTAGAAAGCTTCTTAGAGACCACAGCTGGACCAGTCACCTGGAAGGCCTCTGCTTTGGGAATCGTATCTCAATTCCCTGTGAATGATAGTAAGTAGAGGGCACTAAGTAAGAATAAGCTGCCAATTCACTAATCTTCTCAAAATATAATCAGATTTAAATGTTGATGGCACCAGTGATATCAGCATAGTATTGGTTAAGACTATAGACTCTGAATCCTGGCTTTCCCATGTCCTGCATGGCTTTGGGAGCACGCCTTAACTCTTTATAAACTTCAGTTCCTCATCTGCAAATGATAAGGATACCAACCACATGAGGTTGCTGTAAAGGTAAAATGAAATGAGGATTCAGAACTGGCATATGGTGAGTATGCAGTAATGCTCACTCTCTTAAGCATGATACTCAATGCAGATAACTAGCTGTCTACTAGTATTTCACCAAGAAAGAAAAGTAAAACTTTTAAAGAGGTTCTCTTGGTT
Source organism: Eptesicus fuscus (assembly GCF_027574615.1). Taxonomy (NCBI): domain Eukaryota; kingdom Metazoa; phylum Chordata; class Mammalia; order Chiroptera; family Vespertilionidae; genus Eptesicus; species Eptesicus fuscus. The sequence goes on along the minus strand of NC_072474.1, from coordinate 106,459,880 downwards.
CTTCATTAATTCCAACCTTTGAACACAATCTCTGAGACTCACTTCACATTAACACTGATCTATGGAGTTCTTCCAAGCAGTGCTAGCTCATTGTGGGTTTCCAGTAAATTATCCCAGAACAAACCCTTGCTACATTTTTCTAGACTTACCATCTTGGGTATTAATCATTTTTGTCCACACCCAGATTCTAAAGGCCAACATTTTTGGGAACTCTGGCCCTTCTAGGGTTCGATAAACTTTAAAAAATTATTCTTAAAAGTCACAGAGCTACTGAGAAGAAGTTCAGATAACTTCTCTTCTCTTGAGAAGAGGAGAGAAGAAGATAGAGGAGGGCATGCTGAGGTGTGGGAAGCCACAAGGAAGTTGTGGGTATTGAGTTCCAGGGAAAGGAACCAATCCCAGCAGGGTTAGCGGAAAATAAGCTACTGCGGGGTCCTCAATTCAGTCCCTCGGCCCCATCCTGCTGGTGCATCGGGTTATTTTAAAAAAAGGGATTGAGAATAAATTAACTGGCTGTATTGTCTCTGGTATGTGCAGAGGCAGTATGAAGACTTGATTTTATTCTGAATGAGACAAGGAACATGAACAATGCTTTATTACAATGTGCTAACAAGGATGAGTTATTAGTAGTTAATGTTGTGCTCATTTCTTATATGGAAAGAATTTCTTAGCCTCAGTATATGCGTTGTGCAATTTTAAATAAGATATCATAAGCCACTAGTGTAAAGGTATATGAGGCTAACACCAGTATGCTGCTCTCGATGCAGAATCATTATTCTTTACAGAGCCAGCAAACCCTTAAAAGCAAGGTTGAGGCTAAGGATCTGAAAACACTGCAAACTGTCAAAGGCATACAATGAACTTAACAATGCAAAATGAAATTTAAGTGGAGTATCTTAATTATTCTTCTTGCTTTTCTTACTAAAGAGCAATCCAATATCTTTCTGTTGATCTTTATTTTGCACTGTTTGACATTTTAATTGTCTGCTGGATTTCCACAGGGCAAATATTAACAGAGGCGTTGAGTTTCATGGCTTAGATTTAAAACTGTTCTCCTCAGCCAGGTCCTCCTTCTACACTGCCCAGTGCCTTCCTCTTAACCTAAAAGCTCAGGCTTTAACTAGCCAAACAAAAGGAAGCAACCTTTCTTTCCATTATGAATTTTAAAGATGCAAATAAAAAATTATAGGCCACAGATGTTTTCTAAGTCTCCCAAGATAAAATTTCTATTTTCAAGTGGAAAACAGTTATTTCTTACTAAGAAAAGATACAGAACAATGAAAAAACTCATACCATTTGCAACAGCATGGATGGAGGTGGAGAGTATGCTGAGCGAAATAAGCCAGTCAGAGATAGGTAAGTATCACACAATCTCAGTCATATGTGGAATATAATGAACCAAATAAACTGATCAAAAAGAGACCCAGAAACAAAGAAGCATGAACAGACTATTGAACCTCAGAGGGAAGGCAGGGGAAGGTAGGTGCTAATTCTTTCTTAGCTAACTTTTAAAATATCAGCCTCTGGCATGCAGGGACCTGGAGAGTATCATGCTAAGTGAAATAAGTCAGTCAGAGAAAGACAAGTATCACATGATCGTACTCATATATGGAATCTAAGTAACAAAATAAATTAATGAATGGAGTGGATCCAGAGACAGAAGCATGGAAAAGAGTGTGGAATCTCAGAGGAAAGTCAAGGCAGGGGAGGGTAGGTGGGTGGGTGAGAGGTAATCAACCAAAGACCTTGTATGCATATATGCATAACCCTGGGACACAGACAATAGGGTGCTGAAGGCCTGGGGCAGGTGGGAGGGGGCTGGAGAGGGTCAATGGGGAAAAAGAGGGGACATATGTGATACTTTCAACAATAAAGAATTATAAAATTATACACACACACACACACTATATTATTATGATCTCTATATAAAATATATTAGTAGTAGATAAGCAAAAATTCACCCCCTCTAAACATAAGGACACTGAGACCCCGAGAGATATAAAGCAGCTTATTGGGGTCACTCAATAAGTAGCAGAGCCAAGACTTGAACCCCAGTCATGTATCTCTGGTTTCAGGGCTCTTAATCACTTGTCCAGTGTCCGCCATATCACATAATTAATAACTGATATATATATATATATATATATATATATATATATATATAGGCCCAGTGCATGAATTCGTGCATGGGTAGGGTCCGGCCAGCCTGGCCAGGGGGGAGGGGACATGGGCAGTTGGCCGGCCTGCCTACTGGTTCAACTCCTGGTTGAGGGGACAATTTGCTTATTAGCCTTTTATTATATAGGATATACACTGTGTGGCCAGATTATTATGCATTCAGAGATCATAATAATCTGGCCACTCAGTGTATATCTGCCTCTGTTTCTTTCAATCTTTGAAAATTCATTTCTATCTTCAATCTCATTGAGATTTTATTTTTTGTGTTTTGTCTTTAGGTTGTTTACTTTTTACTGATAAATCACTGTGCTATTATATCATTCTGAGTTTTATTTTGTCCTTTTATTGCCTTAATTTTTGTCGTGTTTCTCATAATTTTTCAGCACATTTCATTGCATTTTTAAAGTTTTATCGCATTCTTTTATACTTTTCAGTTTTTATAGCTTTATATTTTATCACTATTTATCATTTCCATGTTATATTTACTCTTCCTGTCAAGACCAGGCTTTTAGCCACTTAAATTGCTCTCATTTTAATTTAGATTTGGCTTGTTTCTTGTCTTAACTCAATTTTTTATTACCTTTGAAACACTTCTTAAGCTAATTTTGTTTTGTTGACTGTTTTTAAATTTACTTTTAACTCTTAATTTTTAATGGTAGGCAGAGAGAGTGGTCATAAAAGTGGTGCTTGGGAGTAGAAACTCAATCTAAGCAAGGGAACTGGTTCTGGGGCCAGCCTCCCTCTCCTTTTTGTGTCTTTCTTTTTCAAAATAAAAGCCCATGCCTGCTTTTGATCTTGTTGTATCTCCGTTGTCTGGCTCATTGGAGGCACCTAATAAAATTGTTGAAGGGTAATAATGATGATGGATAAGGATTACTAGAGTTACATGAGTCTATTAACAATTTATTATCACCATGTGTTAGACATCCTTCTGAGGACTTTCCATGCAGTAACTAACTTAATCTTCACAACAACGCTATGCAGAAGGCATTACTATCACCCCCTCTAAACATGAAGACACTGAGACTCTGAGAGATATAAAGCAGCTTGTTGGGGTCACTCAATAAGTAGCAGAGCCAAGACTTGAACCCCAGTCATGTATCTCTGGGTTCAGGGCTCTTAATCACTTGTCCAGTGTCCGCCATATCACATAATTAATAACTGATCAATAAGAGGCAGGTACTCTGAGGAAGCGATGCCTTTAAAGAGACCTTTATGAAATCACTACGTGAGACACCACAAAGATACATGGCCTCTCATATATCAATGTAGGCTTCCTACATAAGGAGCCTGTAACTTCATGATCAGCTATTCCTTCAACTGGCGGAGCCTACTTCTTTGAGCAGACTGTGGTCACCCCCTCTCTGCTTCAGGGCAGCCCTTGAAGTCCCGCTCTGTTAAATTATCAATTTTAAATCAAACATAGCAGGTGGTGCCTGGCTCTCCTAGGTGGGCACTTCCCAGTTGGCCAATGATTTATAAAAGCAGTATTTTTTAAAAATTGCATTTACCCAATGGGCTAATTTTCTTCTCAGTTTGAATTCCATCACTCTTTAGCCCAGGGAATAAAAAGTGAATGAACTGAATCCAATAAATATAGAGCTCTCCACATTTCTGTATGTGACATGTTACTCTTCTCCAGTAGAATAACTCTCTGCTCCCAGAGTCAAGCTGTTCATCCAGAGTTGAGATTCAAGAATCCAGAGAAAGTTTTTATATATGCATTTTCAAAAATAGGGTGTTACTGATTTAAAAGCATTGCTTTAAAATGACACAAAACTTAATTTACCCAGCAACGAGTTGTGACAATGTATTGAATTATTGTTATTAAAGGCAATACCTAAGGTTTCTATTGGGGGCAGGTCACATAGACACTCTCTGCCTAGGATGTACCAAGATTTCACACTCCCACAAGGAAGTCAGGAATCCACTATAAACCATATTTTCTGTACAAACAAGTTAGAAAAATAAGCCACTCTCATCAGAAGGGGATAATGTGAACCCTCCCCAAATGCAAGTTCTCAGAAGCCAGACGAGGGTCAAACTTGCAGGCAGGACATACAGATAGCGGTCTCAGGCCTATGTGCTGTTTCCTACCCTATGCCTGAGGGCCTTTGGATGAGAAAGATTCCTGGCTTTTGAGGGGTCTTTGCAATGAATGCTTGACTGGAGGAAAGCTTGACAGGTGAGGGGTGCCGACAGTAAAACAGGGGCTCTGTCTCCCCTCCCTCTTCTGGACAAAGGAGACAAAAGCTTGAACAATGTATGGATTGCTTATATAATCTGCTTATTTTCCTTTCTTTTTTTGATTCAAGATTATTTAAAATATATTAATATAGTAAGCAAAACAGATATTTTTGAAAGATAAGTGGAGGATCATGTGAATTCCCCATTAAAAATTATTTCTTAAAATTTACCTTTATTGTTGAAAGTATTATAGATGTTTTCTTCCTCCTCCTCCCCCCACTGATCTGGCTCCTTCCACTCTCATTCCCTCCCCAGGCCTTCACACCACTATTGTCTGTGTCCATGGGTTATGCATAGATGCATATAAGTTCTTGTTTTATCTCTTCCCACCCACCCACCATTCCCTCTGAGATCCTCAGTCTGTTGCATGCTTCCATGTCTCTGGATCTATTTTGTTTGTCAGTTTATTTTGTTCATTAGATGCCACATATAAGTGAGATCATGTGAAATAAGTCAGAGAAAGACAGGTATCACATGAGCTCAGTTATATGTGGAATCTTCTTTCTTTTTTATTTTACTGTCCATCACAGTATTCATCAGAAGCAACAGAGGTGATTTTAAACCTGTTGTACATCTCAAGACAACGTGAGCTGCGTTCCTGAAAAGCACCTCACATAGTGTGCCTCTGTGTTTTACAGGTATTAGAGCTATACATTTGAAGTCAACCTCTGCAGAGCCCTTTGGAAATGTGAGAAATCCATTCATAAAGCTCACTTCGTAAGTCATTCATCCTGTAAATCGGAGTTCAGTATTCTGAAACTATGCCCCCCAATGTGGCGCACATCAAGTTTCCCTAGCAGAGTTTCTATAGGAATCCCTCCACATACTGATCTTCCTGGAAAGCACTGAACTCAGAAAAGCTTCTCTTGGATTTCTTGGTACCAGCTGGCATTTGTGCTATCAGCTGAGTTGCTCCTGATCAAATAATTGAGCTTTGGGGTACTGGGAATAATTACCAAGCCAAAAATAAATGTTTATACCCCTCTAAAGAAAGCAAGAAATTATAAAATCAACCATTAGTATCAACATACAGCCTTATTGTACCTTTAAAAAGATATTCTTGCTGGTTTTATTTTGGGACCATGGCTAGATGGCCTTTATCCAAGAAAGTGAGTAATTATTTTCATGAGCAGAAGAGGAGAAAGAAGTATGTAGGGATAAAATATTTAAATTACTGTTTTCTTTGAAGTTATACTAGTAATTGTAGCTTGTGGGTCTTCATTATTATGAATGTAATTTATCCCTGTTTTAAACTATTTTGAGGACCATAATGTTTTTTTTTGTTTGCAGTTCTTTGAAATATAATAAAAAATAAAAAGTTAAAAGGGTTTTCCTTGATGTAATATTAATCCTTTCGTGGAGTAACATTACTAAGGAAAGAAAAAAGAAGAAGGCAAAAATATTAATTTCCTGCTAGCATTTTCACTTCTGGAGAAGGATTTAAGGCTGAATTCTAGTTGTTTTCAGTATTTAGTATAGTTTAAACTGAAATGTGTGAGATTTAGTCATAATGTTCTAATACTATTAAGGTTATATACAACTGAGCAGTTTCAGTACCATAGAAAATATCACTTTTATCTATATTTTTAAAAGGGTGTTTTTAAAGCTATAAAATAACACCACAGCATATATTTTTAAACTACTATTTGTCTAAGCAGTGCTATATTAAAATGTCTATTGTTCTAGGGCTTGTTAATAATTGAAGACAGGATTTATTTCTAGGGGACTAACTCAATTTTAAGAGGAACAATAGAAAGAAATGCATTAGGACAAAACCTAAGAACTGTGTGTGTGTGTGTGTGTGTGTGTGTGTGTGTGTGTATGGCAAAATATGTTGAAAGTTAAAAAATGAATTTTTTGGTGTATGCTCTAATATGTGGCAGTTTGTTGTCACTTTTTAACTATGTAAAAGTATAGATTACATTATCTTATGATTAGAAAATATGGATTTTCTAAGATAGTTTTAATTTCATCACTTCTTTTTTTTCCTTTTCTGTTTTTTACTAAAGTCGACAAGATAAAGCATGCCAAAGTGCAGATTTAATTTTCAGACTTTTACTAAGATTTTTATATGAATGAAAATTATTTTCTATGACATAAATATAAATTAAAAAATCAGAGGAAAATTGCCAGAGGTATGTGTGTATGTGTGTGTGTGTGTGTGTGTGTGTGTGTGTACTAATTATATATTTATGCTATATATAATATGTATATTTATTACTTTTTTATTTTATTTTAAAATATTTTATTGAGTTTTAATGAGAGGGGAAGGGAAAGGGAGAGAGAGAAACATTGATATGAAAGTGAAGCATGATGGGCTGCCTTTCACATGCCCCGCTACTGGGGATCGAGCTGCAACCCAGGCATGTGCCCCTACAAGCAACGGAAGCAGCAACTGGTTAAATTATAATTTAACTCATAATTACTCACAATTCATGATATTTTAATAACGATTAAAGGTAATCAAGGTAAGATCTGGTAGACCCAACTTTAGTTAATGTTCCAAATGTTAACCCAAAGAACTGTTGCTTTAGACTAGAAGTATATTAATTTCAACTCACCAATCTTTCCTTTCCCATAACTGTAGACACTATGTTGAGGTAAAAAGATAGAAAAACAGAAAGAAATTTAGCCAGCTCCTTAATCCCAGGACAACTGAATGGTTGGTGTCCCTGATCATGAGTTCTTCCCAATCAATGGGAAAACATTTCAACGTTACTATTCCCATGTGTGCTGTGCATTGAGGTGGAAAAGATTTAGTAAAGTTCAATGTCATCTAAGGGATCAGAAACATACACTTGATTAAAATAAGTGTGGAAGACATACACAAAAAGAGACACTTCCTAAATAAATGCTGAAATTGTTAGAAGACAAATCTAAGAAGTTAAGATATAAATGTAGTAGAAATTGAAAGTGAAGCTGGAATCCTTAAGATAGAGCTACTTCTATGTAACTATTTTGTACATGTAATTTTAAATTTAATAAGAACCCGAATGAAGTATTTGATTTCCATATTACAAATTAGAACACAGGAGTTTAAATTTCTTGCCTACAAGGTCCTTGATCAGACACAAGTTACAACCTTCTTACCAATTAATTGGGGTTAATCATTTTCACCTCATGGAACTGTCATTTTAAGGATTAACTTCACTTAAGAAGATATCTAGTACAGACACTGGATCCTAGTAGGTCTTCAAGCAATGATAATAATGATAACAAGGATAATCACATTGTATAACCTTCTGATAGAAGAGATAGAGGTGCTGAAGGGAAAAGTTCTGGCCCAGATAAAGTCAGTCCTGAGCCTATGACAGTATTTATTGAAGAGATGCTCTTTCATCCATACAGGTATTTACCCCTTAGACTCTGGTAAGGTTATCTAACACAACCATAGTCTAGGAATAGATCTGGGGTAGGTTGTTCCAATCATTCATGCATTTAAAACTCATTCCTCCAGGATCTTTTATGTGCCAGATTCTGAGATTACATAGATTTAAAAAACAAAAATAAAAACAAAACTAACAACAAAGTAATGTTCTAAATATCTTATCATTCATCTATATAAATCTGATTATTTTCATTCCAAATAATATTTATGGAACACTTACTCCATGTCCAGAGCTCTAATACATATGAACAAAAATCCCAATGTTCTAGTCTGCAAGATCAAGATTTACAATATCTATTCCTAGACTCATTCAATATTCCCCATGTCCCACCTATATCTACTCATCTTTTTATTCTCCCATTTTTTTGCATATGTTTGTATCCTGAACTAGTCCATAAGCAATTGGAGGAAAATGTGTGCCTCTTGTTTATTTTTCAAACCCTCACCACTTCTCGCCCAGCGCAAACACAACAGTTAAAATAAAATTTAGCCCAAGGCTGGTACCTGAAAAATGGCTAGTAATAAAACCACAGTTATTAAAGACATAGTGCAAGTCACAAATATGCCTGGGAGCTTTCCCTGTAGCTCCTCCCGGACCTCGGCACTGTCTTAGGGTATGATCGCAGGCAGGCATATCAGTGGATGAATCTGTTGCCTAAAGGACAATGACATCTTTTTCTTGGTGTCTGTTCTACCCTCCCCTACAGCTTTGCAGCCATGAAAGAAGGTGGCAGGGAGCCTTCTGGGGGCAAAGGCTGGCTTGGTGCTGAAACACGAGCCTGGAGAGTGTAGCCACGTACATGACCACACATATTTCATGAAGCCAATCCAAGTTCTTCACTCCATGCTGGATCCTTTCATAAGGACATGCCAAGGGCACTGGCAAAGGTGACTCCAAAGAGGTTTGAAAGATTTTGATATTTGAAATTGGAAAAAACAACCATAATGACAAACACATAATTATCATAGGAAAATCAGAATGCCTTTACTTTATCATTTAGAAGTGATTTTCAGTACAAATGGAGGAAATAGCAGAGCCTTTTTCATTTCTAGGACTTTAGAAAGTTTCGCATGGCCCCGACTTGGAGTAAATTTAGGATGTCTCTTGGATGAGGCTACTGCTACTCACACAGTGAGACTCTTGCCTGTTAGCAGTCTAGCTTCCAATCTGTCCAGGGTATTTTACAGATAAATATTTAGGTCACAATTATTTAGGTAAATTAATAAAGGCAAGCCATAGGTTTAATCTCTCTTCAATTCACAGTCTTAACCATCATGATTTTTAAGAAAAATAATTCTTTTTTATTCTCAAAGATATCACAGAAAGATTTTTTTTAAAAGCTAGAATAGAATAGTAACTGTATCCTGTTTACTGTTTTTCAATTTTAAAGCACAATAAAAGAAAAGCTAACCAAGCATGACTGGGCTTTCACTAAATTCACATCTTTAAGTTCCAAAGAGATGGAGCTCATGCAAATGTCTGCTGGAATGTTAATGGGAATTTAAATGTGCTCACATCAAATCTTACCTAGCCCTGGCTGGTTTGGCTCAGTAGATAGAGCGTCAGCCAGTGGGCCAAAGGGTCCCAGGTTTGATTCCGGTCAAGGGCACATACCTGGGTTGCAGGCTCGGTCCAACGTGCAGGAGGCAACCAATCAATGATTCTCTCTCATCATTGATGTTTCTATCTCTCTCTTTCTCTTCCTTCCTCTCTGAAATAAATAAAAACATCTAAAAAAAATCTTACCTAGTTTTTTCTCATACAAAAGATTTTACTGGTGAATTTTTTTTTCAGTATCAGTTCACTGTTTAGCTAAAGGTTGGTGCTGAATCAGAAGAAACAATACAAGGAGGAGCCAGTGAAAGTGTTACCTTTTCTATTGATGATCGGCACAAAGATTAGTCATATTTCATGAAGCCAATCCAACCTGGCCAGTGTTCCAATACTGTGTTTGTCAGCACTTAATAACTGAGGAGTTATGAGAACTTTAATATCATAACTCTTGGCCCGAGATTTTTACTTTTGCAATTTCAACTGTGAGGCTGCTTTACAGTCTCATGACTCTGCTCCTTGGACCTGGAAACTGCCTGCAGAGAAAACAGTCTCTCTGTGCTGTTTGATTTCTATAGATAAGTAACCCTGAAGCTTTTGTTCTACAAGCCTGAACCAGAGCTAGGATGTTGACAAATGCCCAATCATACGTCACCCATTGTTCTCATCTCCTAACCCCACTTGCCAACCACTGAGTTAGTCAACTATTGAAAAGTCCAGTTGCTCCTACTAATCAGAAAATGAATGATGTAAGTTTGTGATCTTACATCATTTGTTTTCCCAGCAGCTGATAATCAGCTTTTGCCTTACAATTGTTGCCTTTAAAAACTTTGCTCCATTCCCTCCATTTTGAAAGGTGCCTTTGTTTCCTACCAGGGCTATGTATGCCCTTGACTTGCAAATTGTATATGAATAAAACTCTCTTTTAATTTATTTTGGAATTTTGTTAACATTACGAAAGTCACCATGGATCCTTTTTACGTTTTATCTGTCTTGGCCTTTGCCACTGTTCTGTGATGACTAGTGTCCTCAATCAGCTAAGGCACCAATATGATGAGGCTTTAGTTCCTCTTCCCTAGTGTCCCTGGTCACTAAGCACAACACTAGCCCCTCCCACTCTTTAATCCCACAATCCCTTCTAAACTCTAGTCCAGAGTGAACCCCTTACAGTTTAATCAACTATTCCAAATTGCCTCCCCACCCATCCCTTTCCATTGAGATGTCTAGGATCCATACTTTATCATAGGAACAAAATAAAACAAAGAAGCAAAATCCCCTTTCCATATTCCAGTTTTGTAGAACATTCTGTCTGTCTTTACTGAAACTTGGTTTAGTCCAGTCCCCCCAAAATAAAGGACACCATGCCTCTGATAAGCTGAAATTCAATCTCTTCCTAATCTTTATGTGAACATGTTTTGAAATATTGTTTTATGATTATTTCTCCAAAGTATCATTGCCCATTCACTATTTGATCTACTAGAAGTGATATGCCCCCTTGCCCCTCTAGAAAAAATTCTTGACACACTCATTTACTATCACCTAATCTTCAAATTCAAGAAATCATTTTAAGATCATTTATTAAACTTTCCTGTTGCATTTGACACTATGGAAAGTCTAAAATTTCTAAGGTTTTCTGGTAAATCACTCTAAATCTGTCACCATTCCTTCTTACCTTTCCTCATCCTTAAATATTGCTGTAATGTATTGTATTATTCTTGTCCTCACTCTATCTGTTTTCTTGAGAGATCACTTCTGTGAACAAACAAATGGTGCTGTAATAAATCATAATTCCTCACTGGCTACATCATGGTGGGTAGTCATGCCCCAGACCTATAACTTCTTTAGTGAAAGGTTTTTAAGCAAGCCCTGTCCATTGTTTTGTGCATCTAGGTTAACACACTTTTGAAATGCTGGAAGTAATACCCCTTAAAGGCAAAACTACTCCCCAGAGAGCATGTAATCTTAACTATCCTGTAATCCAATTCCTGCCTTGTTTTCTCCTACCTCAATGTAATCTTCCTTATTTTCCCTTTTTAATTTCAAATGTATAAAAAAATACACAATATTTTCTGGAGCATTTGAGATCTTGCTTCCTGGGAATTGTCATCAGTTTTGACTCAAATAAACTCATAAAAGTTCTCTACAGGTTTAGATGTTTCTTATGTTGACACTTCCAACCTCTGTCCTCATTTGCCATCTCCACACTAAGACTTGATCATCTAAGAGCCTGTGAGACAGATTCTCCTAGAATTCTCATGCTTCCCACATTGCTAGGTATTAAAATTTAAAAACCTATAATCTTCTCCATTAAACAGCACACATGGCTTTTCTTCTTATCTGAATTGAATGTACCACCCTCTCAACCAGTCACCCTTACTGCAAATCTGGAATCATCTTTGTCCATCCTCAAGATCACTTTCAACTAACCACAAAATGATACTAATTTTAGCTTTGATATGTTTATAGAATCTATTGCTTACTCTTCCCATCTGTTCTTTACACCCCATGACTACTGCTCTGATTCTGGCTATTATCAATGTTTGAACTCCTGCTCTAGCACCCTAACTTACCTCCTTACCCAGAGCTTTATTCTCCCCATATGTAAACCCTGAGCAATGCTCCGTGAAGATGCCAGTGTGAGTATGTCATTCCACTTCCAGACATTTCTTAAAATTGCCTGACTGGCACTTTATATAGATCCCTGCTTCCACCAAGTATTTCAGGACTGTGTGTCTCTGGTTTTACAGTGTTCTTCCCTACCCGAGAAACCTCTAGTTCTGCTTCCAATCACCTGATTTTCACATGTCCATTAAAACACAGCTCAGTAATCATTGCCTCTAGGAAGCCACCTTGTCCATCCTAGGTTGAATGTGATGCGTATCTCTGTAGAAGAGCAGAGAGAGCATGTGACTTTCATGTTCAGAGACAGATGGAATTAATAGGATGAATACTTTCTCCAGACCTTTATTTTTAAGTATCCAGGTTATAAAACTCATGAAATAAATGTCTTATGTAACCATTTCCTATCCAGGACAAACAGATTGTTGCTCATTTCTTAGGAAAATAAAATTCCTAGAAAATAACTTCTTCAAGTGATCATCTAGAGGAGACATCCCTTTAACCAAGAATTTTATCCAGGCCAAAACTGTTTATCCAGAGGACTGTTCCAATGATTATTTCTTCCATCAGTCTTTATCCTACCTGTGCCTATACTGTTCTGCTAATACCTATGACTAATCATTGGAAGAGAACATGGACATTGACTGAGTCCCTGGAGAAGGAAAGGCAGGGCAGGATTGTGGAAAGAACATGGACTTAGCGAATAGACACTACATTCCACTGCCAACCATTTAACAACTACGTCATATTGAGCAAATTTCTCAAACATTCTGGGACTCAATTCACATCTTTTTAAAAAAAGGAATAGCAACACTATTATATAGGATTATTTTGCAATTACATGAGCTGATGCCTTAAAAACACCTGGCCTAATAATGTGGTTTCCCCTTTCTCAATTTAAGAGTTTTTGTGTGAGAACTATATAGAAAAGCCTAGAAGAACTAAGTAAGTATTTGTAAATTTGAATTGTTTGCATGTTCCCTAAATCATGTTGACATGCATAATGAAAACAGGGCTTCTTAAAGGTAAGAGCTTCAGTAAAATAAAATAAAAGTATGATATGAAGTTTTGTTTTTCTGTCTTGGTAATGAACTTATTTCTGCTTTGCTTGACTGGTTGCAAAGTTTTATCCTTGACTATTTAAAAGTGGAAATTGGATAAACTTTTCTTAATTGGCAAGAAAAAATACAAACAAATAAATAAAATTACTTCAAAGCAAAACTAATAACAAATAGATATTAATAGAAAGCCTAGTACAGACAGAAAGTTGCAAATGAAACATTCTGGTGGCAAAGGAATAAAGAGAGAAGGACAAAAGAAGAGAAACTTGTAAACATAGAAATTCCCCCATTATAAAGATTGATGCTTTAAGCAAGGTTAGTTTTTGAAGCTTATGGACCTGCTATGTTTAAGATGACAAACAAGAAAATGCTATTGCTAATTAGACATCCAATAAAATGTCACATGGAAAGGTTAACTCTCTTAAAGAATGGTAGGTATTCTTGTATTTAAAATGTCATTGTTATTAGTTTTGAAACAGAGCTCACTGATAAAACAGGAGCAAACATGTGTTACAGAGAAGAAGTTAAGATTATTTCATCACTTATCCAGTATATAAAAATATGAGAGAAAAAATCTTAGTGAACTTTCCTTCTTCATTTGAAACATTGCATTTGACCATTTCTATGGTGACACTGACCAATAATTATTTTGGTATATGCAGATTTGAAAACAACAACAAAATATACATATAGAATGCTAAACACTAGGTGTTTTCTGTGTATTATCTCCTTTGGTCCCCACAACACCTCTTTGGCAAGGTTATTATTATCCATAGTGCTCAGGTTGAAGCAACAATAACAAACAAACAAAAAAAGGAAAACAAAAAAGAAAAGAAAACTGTGGATAGGGAGATTTAAATAACTTGTTCAAAGTGATGGTAGATCTATAATAAAAGCGAATTCCTGCTATTTCATTCTTTCTAAAAAGCTTATGTATTTTGCCTGAGGCTTTTTTATTTCAACCATAAATGGGTATATTGTATACACCCATGGAGAATATATAATATAGACATTGCATTTATTTTTGGATTCAACTTATAATTATTTATTCTATCATTTTATGCTGACATTTATTATTACAATTCCTTTAAATTAGAACCAACCACATATAATTGATGAGAAATATGGTATGTTGAGGTTTCTGTTCTCCAGGAGGTAAGAGTCTGCCAGGACCTTGGTTTGTGGAGCCTCAGCTACAAACACTCTTAGACAGCAGCCAACCAGGTCACACGCTATAATGCCTTAGCCTTTCTTTTGGGTGTTAAGTATCCTATATTATAAAAGGCTAATATGCAAATCGACCAAATGGCAGAATGATCAGTCACTATGACATGCATTGACCACCAGGGGGCAGACACTCAACACAGGAGCTGCCCCCCCTGGTGGTCAGTGCACTCCTACAGGGGGAGTGCTGCTCAGCCAGAAGCCAGGCTCACGTCTGTCAAGCACAGTGGTGGTGGCGGAAGCCTCTCCCACCTCTGTGGCAGCGCTAAGGACCCCTTGGGGGATGTCCGACTGCCAGCTGGCAGTAGGACATCCCCTGAGAGGTCCCAGACTGTGAGAGCGCAGGCCGGGCTGCAGGGACCCTCCCCCACACAGTGCACGAATGTTGTGCACCTGACCTCTAGTCTATTAATAGCCAAAGCTACCATTTGTGGCAGAGGCAATATTTTAGCAATTAAGAGCTGAGGTTCAAATCCCTGCTCTGCAATTTACTACAACTCATTTGCAGCCTACTGCAGCTTCTCTGTTAAATGCTCATTGTGCTGCTGAATGCTCATTATGGGCCAGGGGCTATTCCACACACTTTACATGTAATCCCCCTAATACTCCCAAGTTGGATTATTAACCCAATTTAATAGAGGAGAAAACTGAGCTCAGAGAGGAAAAAATAAATTGATAATGGCCATACAATTAATAAGCTGCAAGGCTGGTGTCAGAACCCCACATGTCTCTAATTTAACAGCCCGTGTTTCCCTCAGTGCATGACACAGCAGGACTCAAGAGGGGGGACAATGGGAAAGAAACAGCATCAGTTTTGTAACAAGAGCTTGGCTTACAGAATCCATGCAAGCTCCACAAGGCACTTTTTATCAGCTCTGGCAATTGATAGGTTATTTTCATTAGGGCCCAGTCTAGGAGCAAATGTGCAAGGGACATATTCTTGGGAAAGTTAGAAGAGTAGAGATGTCAGAGGATGGAAAAGTTGATTCTGAGAGCTGCAATAAGGAATCAAGTAGCAAGGTGAATATATAAGTAATCACAGGATACCTTGGCCAGTTGCTTCCCCTGAGACTATTGCCTCCCTGTTCCAGCCAACTCATTGGGTGATTACGATCAAATGTGTGAAAATAGGCACCCAACTCCATTCCTGTGCACATAGATACTCACCATGCTCCCAAATGCAACCCTACATGCAACACTCTGTCCCTCTCAGGGGCAGCGGCCCTGCAGGGGGCTCTCTGGCCACCCTGTGCAATCTAGAGAAACAGTTCAATGTCATTGTTGAGCATGACAGTCATCCAGGCTGGGGTCTTGCAGAGGCCAACAGACACACCTTGAACATGACTGCAGCTGCATTTCCATAGACCAAAGACAAGTCTGCCCTATGCATTTCACTCACTGTGATTAGTGGCCAATCAGAGAGGACTATACATTCCTCAATGACTGAGGATTCAGGTCCTGATAAGGCACAATGGAAAATCTGCTTGTGCTTCTCTAGATGATGAAAAGACTAAAATACAATGATTTATGTTCTCTTCATCAGCCCAGACATTTTCTTCTGAATTCAAATCCACAGAGGCTTGCCCACTGGGACAGTGCTTTGCACTTACCCTGGCAGAGACAAAGAAAGCTGTGGGTCAGTCTGGGCATTTATCCCAGGCTTTGCAAGGCTCCAGGAAATCCAGGATCCTATCTAAGCCTCAGGCTACTCATCTACAGCCAGATAATTCTTCCTCTAAACTTCATCCCAAGATAGAAGGTATGGGGACAATATTTAGTCACTTACTCCTATGTAAAAATGTCACTACATTTGGGGAACTCAACTTTCTGTTTTCAATGTCTTGCTTGCCAAATACCTCCTTTCTTATGAAACTTAAATTATATATCATTGCTGTCTGAGATATAATTAGATTTCCATGAACCAGCTCAATCAGACTAAGTGATTTCCCCAAATATCACAACTGTAGTTCATTAGAGCAGAGCTGCTCCAATTCTACCATGTGCCTGTGAACCCCAGGGATCTTTATCTATCATGTCCACTTAATTCCCATGCCTCACTCTTTGAAATAGTTGGGCATCACTGGGGAACTGTAAATAATGGTTAAAAATGCAGAGTAGCGAGCCCTATTCAGACCTACTGAATAATCACTGCAATTAACCAAGAACCCCAGGTGATCTGTTGACACATTGAAGTTTGAGAAGTACTGCCCTGGAGATCATTCAACTCCCTCATTTTCCAGGGAGGGACACTGAGGCTCAATCAAGTAACCTTCCAGAATTCAGTTTAGATTCCAGGATTCCAATTCAGTAACCTTTGGCACTATCATAAACCTCCCTGGCCCTTCATTTCCACATCAGTAAAATGGGGATACTCCCAACTGCCTATGTGAAAATATCTGTGAAAGTATTTTATTAATGTCAAAGCTTTATGCAAACAAATGTGTGTGCCATTATTTCAAATCAAATAACCTGAATCCTCAAATACTGCATGGTTGTGTGTGCACTCAGGTGCATGAGTCTAGGTACAGAACTGGGCCCTATGTGAAAAATTTTGCCCTACTTAATTTAGGTTGTAACCTAATTCTCAGACTAGTTGCCAAAAAAAGAATCCTCTCTCCTCTAAACCTCAGAAGGTCTCTTAAAATGGATGGGCTCTCTGGGACTCACTGACATGTTTCCACTGCCAGAGTCAAGATAGCCTGAGATCATGGGCCTTTATATCAGATGGTGTTAGATGGGGGTCATGAACTTAGGTAGAAGATGAAAGGGGAGAGCAGCTGGGCAACTTCTTTTTCTTTCTTTCTTTCTTTCTTTCTTTCTTTCTTTCTTTCTTTCTTTCTTTCTTTCTTTCTTTCTTTCTTTTTATTCAAATTCCTGACAGCCACTGAAATAAAGTGTGGTTTAGAGAAAGAGATAGAAAAATAAAAATATTGGGGAAAGAAGAAGGTGAGAGGAGGCTTGATAGTACCTATCTATTCATTTAACAAATATTTATTGAGACATTTTTATATTCAGGCACCAGTCTAGGTATTATGGACATAGCCATGAACAAGGCCAACAAGAATCTACCCTTAGGTATCTTAGCATCCAGTGGTGCTGATAGAGAGGGAGACACATTAAAAAGCAAACTAAGACCAGGAAAATAGGGGTCGTTAAAAAGTGCTTGGAGGGACATAGTGACTGAGGGGTTCTGCTTTTGATTTGATCACTAGGATGGCTCCCCTAAGATGAAAATTCAATTTAGGACAAGGGAAAGGGTGTCCCAGGCAATAATGCCAGTTCTCGGGGGTGAAGGTGAACTTGGGAGTTTGGAGGAACAGAGAGAAGGGTGGTGAGTAGAGAAGGTAGGAGATGAGGTAGGAAAGGCTGTTCTAACTTTTCATATAGGGCTTTGTGGGTCATGGTCAGGAGTGTGGATATCAGTCTGAATGCAGTAGAATACCACTGTCAGTCCAACTAGTGATCTACCTAAGAGTAGAAATTACAATCTTGGAATCGCAACACAGCGGCACAGGGTAGTAGACTTAAGGTGGGGAATACTTTTCTTTCTACCTGTCTTTCGTCCTTTTAGATGTTAGCTCACCTATTATATGTCAGCTGCTATGTTTCTGTAAGCATACACATTTGACCAACCTTCTTAAGTTCATCTCTGTGAATTAGTACCAGATACCTAATCAGAAGCAATCAGTGGTCCCCCACTGCCAAGAGCAACTTCAGTTTGTTTTTACCAAGGAACTTGTTACATGTAAAACTAGGATTCCATCCAGCTGTACTGAATAAGAATTTTTAGAGGTGGGCCTGTCTGTGTCTATTTTTAGACACAAGTGATGCTGAGAGCACACAACCTCCTCTCTGAGCATCTCCCTAAAGTACCCAACATCTCTTCTGTGCTTCCCTAAGTCTTTAGGGATCAGTTCAAAGTCCCTATCTTCTGTTATCAAGTTTTCATGAACATCTCTAACTCATGCTACTGAGTGCTCCTCCTGGACATTAAGTCACCCCTTCCAGCTGGAAAATAGTGCCTTGAGAACTTAAGCTGATCCTTTATCATTTCATCCTCCCAGAACCTAGCCTCCCACTCCGTATGCAATAGAAACTCAAGACATGGTGATTGCTGAGGATAAAAATAACCTCAACACAGAGATGTCTCGATAGGCAAAGCTATCTTTTAACTTTATTCTGGTTCCCTCCGAGACGGAGAGAAATAATTACAACAACAATAATCAACCAATGACATTGATAATTGCTAGTTTGTGCTGAACACTTATTGCATGCCAGATACTAGGCCAACTACATGCAGCATCTCATAATCTAATTTGTTTCTTATCAAATCCTTCTTCTGGGTTTGATCCGTAAGGGGCTTAGCCCATGGGAAAAGGTTTCAATTAACTTGGACCCCAGTTTCAACTCAACCAATGGTTAATAGAGTGGTCCTTTTCAATGTCCTTGAGCCTCAGTTTGAATATTTGAAAAAAATGAGATGATAAACCCTTGATTTTTCTCTTTTCCACAGTTGTTGTGAGGATCAAAAAAGGAAACATAGTAAGCACCATGCAAACAGGTGTTAAAGAAGCACAGACATAAAGAAAAAAACATAACTCTCATCTGTGGGGCAACACCACAATTCCAAAAGTAACAGGAAGTTCACTTCTCTGCTTCAGAATTGAACCTTATTTATTCTCAACATTGCCAGGTTACTGGTTAAATCACAACTTATTTCAGAAACAGGTCATACGTGAAAGAGTTGGACTCAATGTAATATTGGAAAGCTGAAAAGCTCAAGAAAGCAAAATTCAATAAATATTGACCAGGGTCCTTCATTTCTAGCTTGCTTTGACAATAATCTTTATTTTTCAATTAATTAAGTCAGTGTTTCCTTGAGTGAAATAAAAGACTGGACTTGGCAGGGCCCAGTGCCCAGGTATCTTATCACTGCCCTCCTCCATTTTTGTTCTGTTGAGCTCTTTTATTTTGCAGAGGGCACATTCCTTCCCAACACCCCGCCCCCCACCCCCAGCTGGCTGAAGAATCTTCAAGGAAGGAAATTATACTCCATGGGAAACACTGCTTAGACACACCATTCAGGATGTGGCTCTTTAGGAGCTAAGCCTGGGGTACCCCCAAGGAGAAGTGGGTGCATATAATTTGAGTAGAGTCAGGAAAACACTTATATTTCCTCCTTAACAACATCAGCATCATTGTTGTTTGAAATTCCATTATTGGAGATGATTCACTTTATTTTTTCCTTAGGGTTATTTTTTAAATAATGGTAATATTTCTGAAAATGCTAATATAAAGTAACTAGAGGCCCGGTGCACGAAATTCGTGCATGGAGGGGGGTTGTCCCTCAGCCCAGCCTGTACCCTCTCCAATATGGGACCCCTCAAGGGATGTCCAACTGCCCATTTAGGCCTGGGTGGGATCGGGCCTAAATGGGCAGTCTGACATCCCTCTCACAATCCAGGACTGCTGGCTCCCAACTGCTTGCCTGCCTGCCTTCCTGATTGCCCCTAACCGCTTCTGCCTGCCAGCCTGATCACCCCCTAACCACTCCACTGCCAGCCTGTTTGCCCCCAACTTCCCTCCTCTGCCGGCCTGGTCACCCCTAACTGCCCTCTCCTGCAGGGTTGATCACCTCCAACTACCCTCCCTTGCAGGCCAGGTGCCTCCCAACTATCCTCTCCTGCTGGCCATCTTGTGGTGGCCATCTTGTGTCCACATGGGGGCAGGATCTTTGACCACATGGGGGCAGCTATATTGTGTGTTGCAGTGATGATCAATCTGCATATTACTCTTTTATTAGATAAGATAGAGGCCTGGTGCATGGGTGAGGGCCAGCTGTTTGCCCTGAAGGGTGTCCCAGATCAGGTGGGGGTTCCCTTGAGGCATGGGGCAGCCTGAGTGAGGGGCCTGTGGTGGTTTGCAGGCCGGCCACGCCTCCTGGCAACCCAAGCGGAGGCCCTGGTATCTGGAATTTATTTTCCTTCTACAATTGAAACTTTGTAGCCTGGAGTGGAGCCAAGCCTGAGGCTCCCTCCGAGGCCGGCAGCCATTTGTGTTGGGGTTATAATTGAAACTTTGTTGCCTTAAGCGGGTGGGCCCAGCCAGGGTGTGCAGAAAGCTTTGCTTCCCCTGTTGCTGGCGGCAACCCTGGCCTGCTCGCTCAAGCTCCATTCTGCCGCCATTTGTTTGAATTTGTTTA
Organism: Eptesicus fuscus; assembly: GCF_027574615.1. Taxonomy (NCBI): domain Eukaryota; kingdom Metazoa; phylum Chordata; class Mammalia; order Chiroptera; family Vespertilionidae; genus Eptesicus; species Eptesicus fuscus. The sequence continues at coordinate 106,439,409 of NC_072474.1, read as the reverse complement.
CATTCTATAATTGAAACTTTGTAGCTTGAGTGGAGGCTTAGGCCTGGCCAGGGCAGGCGGAAAGCTTGGCTTCCTCTGTTACCTAGGAAACCTTGCTCTCTGTGGCTGTAGCCATCTTGGTTTGGGTTAATTTGCATGCTCGCTCTGATTGGATGGTGGGCGTGGCTTGTGGGCGTGGCTTGTGGGTGTGTCAGAGGTATGGTCAATTTGCATATTTGTCTATTATTAGGTAGGATATGCCTTAGTGTCAATTTGTCTCTTGGATACCTTTGCTAACAGGAATGAAGTTAAGGACCTTACAGAATATATTTCAGGCAACATGTAAGGCCCTTTGAGGGTATTGTGTTATTGAATTCCCATAACCCCTCTGTATGGTGAGAACTGAAGTTCAGAGGGCGAGAGTAACTCCCCAGAGGAACACAGATGATAAGTGGAAGTGATGTTTTGAGCACATATATTTGTATAAATGTAGCCTTTTTCTACTATCCCATACAACCCTACTGAATAAAGGGTATGATTACACAAATTTTATGGAAAAGAGACAGGCTGAGATTTGGGTTACATTGGAGAAAAAATTCTTTGTGAATACTGAACACCAGTCACACTGCTTTTGTAGCACTTTAAAAGTCCAGAATGGGAAGTATTATATTTGTACTGGTTTAAAAAATTACATCCAATACCCCTCCATGCTATCTATCAGATTCTTTGTGGGAGAGCTGATTGGGGGTAGGGGGTAGAGGGTGGGGAAGAGGGTCTTCCCTTTGCACTTCCTGCCCACGTGGATTTCCTCTGCCAACAGTGGAAATACGAATGCTTTCTAAGGAGATTTCAAGGGAAATAAATGCCCTCTTGATTTGGAAGATCTATAGCCATTAACTAGTGTGATGCCCTATCATCTCAGCTCTTAGCTCTTCTTACCTTTTGACCTTTTTCTTGACTTCGAGTTGAGATGTTGTGTGGAAAGTGAAAAACTTGTCAAAGGTCCCATTTGCTTCCACTGCTGTGGATATTTCATTCTGTCCATATTCCTTGGCTAGAATGAATAAGCCTGAGTTGCTTTTAATCTCCATTGCTGTTCTTTGATATTGGAAAAACATTCCACTCACAGCCATTCTGTAATCAAAACCTCCAAGCCACTGAGGAGAGATCTAACTAGATTCTTGGTGGCAATTTAATTCTAAGTTGATGCAATCAATACTCTGTACAGGCCAGTGTGATGCCATTAGAGGCTTTAACCCCTTTGTAGGCTCACAGACTTTGCTTTTCTAAGCAGTAAAGAGACATGTGATGTTGAAGCCAAGGAGATTATAGCCACTGAATCAAATTCTGCAGTTATTAATGCAATCATAGTCCTTTTCTCTAGGAATCCTACAAAACCAACTTGACTTTCCCCAAACAATTTGACTCTGGAATGCACCAAGGAGAAAAATAACATTAAGTGCAGAATGCATGTTTTGGCTTTGGTGCTATTGTTTTGGCTCAGCTTCTTTTTTGTTTTCCATTAAAAAAAAAAAAAATCCGCACATTCTAAAGTAATATGTGGATCTATTTGCTATGGGCTGAATATCTGTATCCCCCCAAAGTCCTATGTTGAAGCTCTCTAACCCCAGTGTGACTGTATTTGGAGAGGGGGCCTCAAAGGAAGTAATTAAGGTTAAATGAGGTCATCAGAATGGGGCTCTGATCTGATAGGATTAGTGTCCTTATGAGAAGAGACAACAGCAAGCTCTCTCCCTTTCTCCTTGCGTGCACAGAGAACAGTGTGAAAGCAGCCATCTACAAGCCAGAAGAGAGACCTCACCAGAACCCGACCATACTGGCTCCCTGATCTTGGATTTTTATCCTCCAGAAATGTGAGAAACTAAACATCTGTTGTTTAATCCACCCAGTCTTTGGTATTTTGTTATAGTGGCTCAAGCTGACTAATAAATAATCTTGGAAAGTCTAAATATTTGAGTCAATTTGGTAGAAATGTAAAATGACTTATTTTAAAATCCTTGCAAATGTGATTAGAATTAATAATGAGGAGAAAACTTTTGATCATCTAGAAATGATTAACCATATGATCTTTTTTAAAAATGTCAAATGAAAAAAAAACCCAAGATGGTGGCATAAGGTATACACCTGTACATGCTGCCTCTCACAACCACACCAAAACTACAACTAAAAGACAAAATGACTATCACCCAGAACCATGGGAATGCTGACGGAGTAGAAGTTCTACAACTAGAAGGAAACAAAGAAGCTCATTGAGCCTGTGTAGGCGATGCAGAGGCTTGAAAAGGCAGAGGTATGGAGGCACGTGCGAATCGGGCTGGCGACTGGGTGCACTGTTTTTTTCAATTGGGAAGGAGATACAAGCTCCCAACTGTTCTGAAATCCAGTTTCCAGCAAGACTCTGGGGGCCCAGACTCCTACGGGGAGAAACTGGACTGTCTGGCATCATCTGGCATCGGGTCAGAAAGTGAGGGTGGCTTTCTCACAGAGGTTTGCACAGGAATCGTTGTTTACTGCGCTGGGACGCAGGACACGGGGACACGGAAACGCAGAGACACAGAGACAGCTGACTGGCAGCCATCGTTGGTTGCCATGCCCTAGTGATTCCCTGAGACCCTGCCCCACCCAATTAACAAACCCACCCAAACTGTGCGCAGCGGCTTTTGCATATGAATGGCCTTCCCTTTCATAGCTTAACCTAATAAATTGCAACTGGATCAGACAGCTCCAAAACTTCCAAACCCCAAGCAAAGAGGAGAAATCTGCAGATCTTGCTGTAGCTCCTGCCAGGTGGCCTCAGACAGTAGCTGACTTGCACCTCCTTGGAGATCCAGGAACCAGTGTACCTAGAGGTCAGTGTGAGACGATACCAGATTTCAACTCCTCACATCCATAAGTGACACACTCAAGAGGCAGACTCAGTGAGCACCAAAGCCCCACTGAAGCAAGTCCTGCTCCATAAGGGTGTCTCCAACACAGCAGTTCTTCCATTATAGACACAGCGGGTCCTCACAGCCAATTGGCCTGGAAGTCAGTTCCTCCCAGTGTACCAACAGCAATCAAGGCTTAACTACAAGACTGTGCACCCAGCCCACAAAGGGGTACACCAAGAGTGTCCACCCCAGGTGATTGGGGAGGCTGAGCCACTGGGCCCTACAGGTCACCTACCACACAAAGCCACTCCATCAACACAGGAAAGCAGCCAAAATGCGGAGACAAAGAAACATGTCACAAATGAAAGAAATGGAGGAAAGCAAACTACTGGATATAGAGTTCAAAACCACAGGTTACTCAAGAATCTTCTAGAAACTGCAGAGAAACTTAGTGAGACCTCTGAGGAACTTAGTGAGACCTTCAAGGATCTTAATGAGAATGCCAAAAAAATGGAAAAGGACCAATCAGAAATTAATCATACACTGACTGAAATAAAGAATAATATATAGAAATCCAACAGTAGTCTAGAGGACCCCAAGAATCAAACCAAATATTTGAAATATGAGGAAGCAAAAAACACCCAACCAGAAAAACAAAAAGGAAAAAGAATCCAAAAATATGAAGATAGAGTAAGGAGCTTCTGGGACAACTTCAAGCATACCAACATCCAAATTATGGGGGTGCCAAAAGAAGAGAGAGAGCAAAATATTGAAAACCTATTAGAAGAAATAATGACAGAAAACTTTCCCTACCTGGTGAAAGAAATAGACTTACAAGTCCAGGAAGCACAGAGAACCCCAAAACAAAAGGAATCCAAAGAGGACCACACCAAGACACATCATAATTAAAATGCCAAGGGCAAAAGACAAAGAGAGAATCTTGAAAGCAGCAAGAGAAAAACAGTTAGTTACCTACAAGGGAGTACCCATATGACTGTCAGCTGATTTCTCAACAGAAACTATGCAGGCCAGAAGGGAGTGGCAAGAAATATTCAAAGTGATGAACAACAAGAACCTACAACCAAGATTACTCTACCCAGCAAAGCTATCATTTAGAATTGAAGATCAGATAAAGAGCTTCACAGACAAGAAAAAGCTAAAGGAGTTCATCACCATCAAACCAGGATTATATGAAATGCTAAAGGGTATTCTTTAAGAAGGGGAAGAAGAAGAAAAAGGTAAAGATAAAAATTATGAACAACAAAGTGACAACAAATACATATCTATCAACAAGTGAATCTAAAAATCAAGTGAATAAAAAAATCTGATTAACAGAATAAACTGGTGAATATAATAGAATCAGGGGCATAGAAAGGGAATGGACTGACAATTCTTGGGGATAAGGGGGCGTGAGGGGTACAGGAAGAGATTGGACAAAAATCTTACACCTATGGATGAGGACAGTGGTAGGGGGTAAGGGCTTGGGGTGGGGGTGGGGGAATCAGGTGGAAAGGAGCTATGGGGGGGAAAAAGAGGAACATCTGTAATCATCTGAACAATATTTATTTTAAAAAATAAAAAATGTCAAGTGATAAGTAGCAGCTTCTAGATATGTAGTTTCCTTCCTAATAGAAGATTAAATTCAAATTCCCACCTCTCTCCCACCCACCAAAACACTCATACATCTTTTTTAAAAAAGGCATCATCTATTTCTGCTTAACCCTACCAGACCTGAGGCCCTGAATCTAACTGTCCCCTATACCTGGGCTCCTGAGCATTAAAGAGAAAAAATCAACATGATATAGAAAAATGTTAGTTACATGCAAGTGGTTAGAATAAGATGGAACTTGGAGACATTGTACAAAATAGGTCTAGGCAAAGTACTGAAAATTAGGAGTCACCAGAGATTCGGAAATTACCGAAAAATCGGTATAGCAGTCTGGTAGGGTTAAAGGTAGTAAATTTTCAATATAATTGAGAGCAGACTAACCGTCTATTCTATTCATTTGAGTGCTGGGCCTGCAATACTGTGTTTTACTGAACCACTGAATTCATTTTTCTGATGGACGAAAGAAAAACTCTGGGCTTATATAGCAGTTGAAGATGATACAGTGAGTTTGGGAATGGAACAGTCAACAAGCATTTGCTCTGAAGGACCCAGATTTGTTCATTTCTTTCCTTCTTAAAAAATACAGGGTGATGCAAAAGTAGTTCTACAGTTAGTTGTTCCTATGGAAAATAATACAGTAATTAATACTCACAACTGTAAACCTACTTTTGCACATCCTTTATAGAGTATTTTTGTTAAAAAGCAAACTTACCCCTCCTCCAGCTATAATAATAAACATATATTTTGTTTACAGTTATATCCCTCTAGGTGACATGGTGTCTGGTACATAGTGGCCACTTTCTAAATAGGTACAAATGAATGACTATTAATAATGTGCACCTAAAAACACATTTCCTAATAATAAGAAAGAAAAACTGTAACTTCTGCTTTTATTTTTATCTATGACAAACTCTATAGTAGAAGAGATTGAAATCATATTAAGTATTTCAGCCCTAATCTATCTCAAGGTATTTTTTTCTGCAAAAAGTGACAGTGTTTTATTGCCATTGTTAAACTGTGTAGTGTGAATTTGAATCACTGTCTATTTGAGTCAACAGTCTTTGTTTTCAGCAGTGAAGCATGAGCTACCTTCTCCTCCTCTGTCATCCACCTCAAGGACTGAGTCTCTCCTCAGAGACGGTCATAATAGCTTGTGCAGAGTATCCACCTTTTCATAGTATTTGTCCCTTCATCCCCTAATAACCAGACACAGCTCCAGACTTCCATATCACAGGAACCTAGCACAGCATATAAGCACAGAAATAATCCTATATAATAAAGATGTAATACGCAAATGGTCGTTAAACTGTGAAGTGTAACGACTGACTGCATAACGACCAGATCATGGATCAGCAGGAGGGTCGGGCAGTGAGCTACAAGCAGGTGGTGGAGAGCTACAGGAGCGGGCAGTGCAGCAAGTTATGGGGGTTGGGAGGAGTTACAGGAGGGCAGGGCAGCGGGCAGAGAGCTACCGGAGGATGGCAGGGAGCTACTGGCGAGCTAATGGCTCACGGATTTGTGCGCAGGGCTACTAGTATAATGTAAAAATAAATACACTGTGATCTACTGCAGGAATTGATGGTGTTAATGAGATCCATTTTTGTATTCCATAGCCACACATGCTCATTTTAACCTCACCAATGTTCCCCCCAAATTGGTCTTCTCCAGGAAGAGTTATCAAAAGAGAGTCATTATCAATCACCAAAAATGAGTCAGCTACAAAGGGATAATTATCAGAAGGGAGGGGGTGTTGGGTTGAGTGAATAGCAAAAAAGATATATTATTGACTATATTGTCAACAATATTGTGATAAGCTTATAAGATGATAGATGATTACTAGAATTAGTGGGGTGATCACATTATCTATAATAATAAAGGTGTAATATGCTAATTAGAACGGATGTCCTTCCAGATGACCTTCCAGACAAAGCCAGGGCTGCGAGAGAAGCTGGGGTCCCGGGTGCCTGCCAGCAGCCAGAGGGAAGCCTGTGTCCCAGGTCCCAGAGGGAAGCCGGTGCCGGCAGCTGGGGGAAGGAAGGTCTACTCTTGCATAAATTTCATGCATTGGGCTTCTAGTAAGGTATAAAAGTGTTGAACCACTATATTATACACCTGAGACTAATATAAAAAATATAAGATTATATACCAACTATACTTAAATAAAAATTAATTTAAAAACAAATTGAAAGATGCCAAAACCGGTTTGGCTCAGTGGATAGAGCGTCGGTCTGCGGACTGAAAGGTCCCAGGTTCGATTCCAGTCAAGGGCATGTACATTGGTTGTGGGCACATCCCCGGTAGGCGGTGTGCAAGAGGCAGCTGGTCGATGTTTCTCTCTCATCGATGTTTCTAGCTCTCTGTCCCTCTCCTTTCCTCTCTGTAAAAAATCAATAAAATATATTTTAAAAATAACAAAAACAAATTGAAAGAATATACTTGAACTTTCAAAAACCTGGGTCAACTAGATTCTTCCTCTTCTCCAAGAAATGTAGTTAAGTCTATACACTGAGAGTAGTCTAAACAGGTTAGCAAGTAGAGTCATGTGGAATACCTTTGTGTGTTTTCCTCAAGAAGTAGAGCTTCTCTGTGCAGGATGTAAGAAAAACTTTGTGCAGAAATCATAAATCAACATCCCCATTTCAAAGCTCTAAATGCATCCATTCTATGTGACGTATACCTGTTTCCCCTTATAGCAAAACTATTTTTACGAACAAAGTATCAGCTCAAGTGAGCACATGAGTTTAAGTGATGATGAGAATGTGAACACTGGATGGGCTCAAAGTAATACATGGAGTCCATGATCCATGAACAAGTACACCTTCTGAGTTATTTCAAATGAACTGTTTAGGATTCTGTAAACAGGGACAAAATATGTTCTTTTTTAAAGGAGACTTAGGGAGATCCCTTAAAAACTAAGCCTGATACAATGCTATATGATAGCATTTTGTGCCAATTGAACTTTTTTTGATGGAATGATTGAGACTTTAAAAATCAGGTTAATATATATCAAGTACTATGCAGGGTGTAGAGATGATAAATTCATCAAATAAATTATAATTTGCTTTATTTGATAAAGAATAATCATCATGATAATGTGAAGAAGTCCATCAAGATGTAATTAAACAACATCAATATTCCACAAGGCATTATGGAAATGTCTGCCAACCAAGATGGTCAGGCAGCAACTGACTTGTGGGAAATAGTGGCATTTATACAACTCTGATCGCTTCATGCTCTTGCTTCTGGCAGACATCACTAATGAGTCCCTGGGCTTTATACTGCTGGGCCCAGATGCATCTCTCAAATTTTCCTCAAGTCTCTGTTCTTGGAAGCCAATTAGCTAGAGCTGGCTGGCAAATTAGAATCTATTTGTTACCCTGTTTTATATTGTTCCTCATATGATGTGATTTGGGTCCCCTAACCCTACTACTTACCACTTTCTTGGATTCTTGGCTGATGGTCTCAATTGTCTCAATATCTATTTCAACCTCCTCCTTGAGCCACCCTTTGTTGTAGACTAGGAAATTAAACCCTGTCTTATCCAGACTCCCTTGCAGCTAGTGTTCCATATTTCACTTGAATTTTAAATGGAAGGAAGAGAGGCAAGTCTGGGGCAGAGGCAGACTAGTTCTGTGATTGCAGCTTTGAATACAGTGTCTCATGTTGCAGGAGTCAGCTTTCTGATCATGGTAGAGGTGGGGTGAGTCTGGAGCTGGGAGTTGTTCCTACAAGTTTTCCCTAGAGCTTGTTTCTCCAGCCTGTGCAATTAGTTTGTTAAGCCACCTAGCACCTGGTAATAAAAGCCTTTCTTTCTAAATATGATAGAATGCTCCTGTTGCTGTAACTGAACTCTAATCTACACAACCTTTCTTCCTTAAACAGCTCTTGATATGAAGTCTGTGTAGCACCTAGAACAGAATACATTTCTACCGCCCAGTCATCTAGAAATTATATTTCTGTGAATGGACACTGAAATCATGATAAGTATTAGAACTCTTCAGCCACCAGCCCTGCAGCTAAGAGTCTAAGTTTGTACAATTCTCTCAATCCCTCTGAGGCTCAGGTTCCTCATCTGTAAAATGAGAGGATTGTCCTGATTCATGCCGGGGCTACTTCCATCTCTAGCATTCTTTACTCTCGATAAAATGATTTTCCAACATGTCCCTTTAAATTGCTAATTATACAAGACATTTGAAGAATCTACTTATCATCAATACTGTACTTTCTTGCATAATGTGATTTAAAAAATATAATGATCACTTCAGAGAGAGATGACTTGAGCTACTTCTGAGATAGGGATCCCAATTTCATATTACAGATATGGAAACTGAGATCCACTAAGGAGAAATTCCTTCCTAAATTCATACAACTACTGAGTGTCGCTCATTTCTTCTTATCCTAAATCCAATAACAGCCTCCTTTCATTTTTCCAATTGAATAAGAGAAAAACAGGGAAGAATAAGGTGTGAACTTGGGTGCTTATGATTTGACTGGAATAAAGAAGGTAAACTGTGGGTTCACATTTTTATTTCTCAGACTGATGTTACACAACCCATCTCTTTGTGTATTACTGATACTAAATCAACTTCTAACATCTAACACTTCATGTCTGTGCATGAATTTCTAAACTGGACTGTAAATCTTTTGTGAAGGATCTGCTTTTCCATTTTCAGTGAATCCCAGTATGTCTTGCTTTACATTGGCATTCAATAAATGCCTGCTATTATTTAATTAATTTATACTTATGAGCAAATAAACTTTTACTTCCATTAAAAGTGAGATGGATTGAAATTCAGAGTACTTTTTTAAAAAAAAGGTTTTCTCTGACTTTATCATTATTATTATGTAGTCATTGTTTCATTATTTTTTCCACCTCATTTGAGGTGGTGTTCAGAAATGTATATCCACTGCAGCAAAATAAGACAATAGATTAAAAAGTAAGATGAGTGAAAAAATAAAATAAAGCCAGGTTAAAGGAATATGCTATACTGCTTTTAATAATCAATAAATCTGACACTGAGTTTTCTAGTAGCCAAAGCAAGAAGTGAAACATAACCTTTCCCCCTAAAAAACAAACAAAAAGAAAACCAAACCAAGCACTATATATAAATGTATAAGGTGCTTGAAAGAACAGTTTTTGCTAGAACTGAGTAGAACGAACGATATGGTAAAAACCGCACTGAATGTAAGTCAGAATAACACAAATAATTACTAATATTTGCATAGCATGTAAAATATAGAGTATTAAAAATACATTGAAGTTCACCTAAGTCTTAAAAGTCTAATGTATATATTATGTTTATTAGCAATAGTCATGTTTCAATTTTAAAAGAAATATGAGAGAGAGAGAGAGAGAGAGAGAGAGAGAGAGAGAGAGAGAATGATTAGAATGATTATGTTTGTCTAAATTCAAAATCCATGTCCTGCTGCTAGTCAGGCAGCCTCCGCCTCACTAACCAACGATATGACATGGAACAGGTTGCTTACACCTATGTACTTCAGTGCCCATGAACTTCAGATATGGGATCTGTGCCTTTCCTAGCACAAAGGTTTATGGAGCAAATAATGAGATGCATGTGGCAGCTCTCTGGAGTACCAATAGAGTCATTGTAAATACACTAATTGCCGGGTGTATTAATATCATTATAATTTAACCACCAAACTGAGAAATTATAAAATTATATAAAAGTAATGGTTTAATTTGCGTATGTTCTAGAAAATATTGATGGCTATTCTCAAACTTCCATGGTGTTCTCTGATTTCTGGCTTCAAATTCCTGCATAGGTGTAGCCCACACTAGATGAAAAAGCAAGGCAGGCAGGTGTCTGACCAGTGACCCCCTTTAAAGAACACTTGCAAAATGCGTGTCCGCTGCCTCTTCTGAGAAAATTACAAGTCAAATCCTTGAGCCAGGCAAGGATTACATTTGCTCATTTTAACCTTAGCACAAATTGCTACTACCTGGGCCTCTGGTTTCCTTAGTAACCTTGGTCAATAAGCATTTATGGGAAAGTGTCCTATGTTAGTGACATAGAATGCAAAATCCTCTGGACTGTGGATTCACTTCTATGGTCCAGAAGATGTGGTAGCTTAGGTTCCTAATGGCCAATGAACTGCCTCCTCAGGAGAACACAGATCCAATGTGACATCTACAATACCAACCACTGTGCTAATTTCTTCAGCCAGAAAATAGGGAGCTTAATGGGGAATGCATGGGAAAGGAACACTTCCACTGAAGCCAAAGGGCAATAGAACCTTTGTACTTTCTAACACGTTCACACTGTTGAGTAAGCCAGGAAAGTTCCTGATTACCCTGGAAGGCAAGAAAATGTACAGACTTTTCCCTTTCACTGTATAATAAAAACTGATGAAAAGGAACACAGGGAGTGTAGTTTCTCCCTAGGCAGATTTCAATAGACGTGTTGTTATACAAAGAACGACCTTCAATTAAACTGAGAGAGAGTGAAAGACTGAACTCCCTACATGCCACTCATATTGCAGAGCGACAGCATCTGTCTCAGAGGTGTAGTAAAGGACTTCTTCCATAGAGCTTGACTATTTGGGGGACATGCACACCTCTAAAAATAACCTATGCTAGAGTTGCAAATATATTTAGCTGACAAGAAGCATCCAAGTATTCCATCCTGCTCTGTGTCATGGACATCCTACAGTACCTGGAGGAGGTGTGTTGATTTTCACCAGCAAGAATACTAGCACTTACAGGTGCCCTCTTACTAGGGTAGGAAAGTGATGGACATGAAAAAAATTGACATTGCTGGCCAGTGCTGGGAATTAATCCTTCAGAGCTGTGGGATGCCAAGCAAAATTGAAATCCAACAGAACATGTTGAAATCAGTAGGTGTATGTAAATCTCTAAATGATTACTTCAGACAGGTGGGAAAAGGTTCTATTTACTGCTTGCTGGATGAAGTTTAGTGGATGACCTGAGGAGGGAAGAAATGTTTAAAATGAGGTATTTTTATGTGCATTAACATTGTTACCCAAAAATAGCATGTGAGAGGATAGTCACAGGTCCAAAAGAATGACATGGTCTAACTCTCAGCTCCTGACAATAGGTGGCCAAAATAAGTGACTGTCCTTTTAAATAATTAGTATGTGTTCACTGTCTTCTATGATTTCAAATGCTATCTTATCATGATATGCACATAGACAGCATTTCACATGTCATGGTTTCAGACAGTGGCCTACATGTTTATTTACAAATGAACACAAGTTAAAGTTTGGTTTCAAAATATTCAAACTGTATGTGCAAGGAAGGAAGAGTGTGGGTGGGAATTACTGAAAACTAGTATAATAAGCTAATCATAAAGGCGACTGATTATGAACATGCTCCCTACTTTTATCCTCAGTCTTTGTCCCCTTCCCCCACCTAGAAAACTGATAATTATCCCTCAAAGCCCACTATATCACCTCTCTCTGAAGATTTCCCAGCTCCAGTAAACAGAATTTGATGTCTTTTCTTTCTAACATACTACTTTCATCACATTTTATGACATTTATATATCTTTCTTCCCACCGGAGCCCTTTCAGAATGAAATTCTATCATTAATAGAGTTGGTATGTGTTTGTTAAAAATAAGATCTGCAAGCAGACTACCAAACCCTGCTTCCAAGGCTGTGCAACCTTGGGTACAATCCGTAGTATCATCTGTAAAATGAGGAAAATGGAAATATCTACTTGTTAAGGTATTGCAAGGATTAAATGAGATCATAACAAAGTGCTTTGAATATCACCAGGCTTCAGTTAAGTGTTTGCCATTATGTCTTTTTTTTTTTTTTTAATTTACTTCAGAGAGAGGTAGGAAGAAAGAAAGAGATAGAAATGAATGATGAGAGAAAATCATTAATCAGCTGCCTTCTGCACACACACCCCCTACTGGGGTTCGAGCCTGTAACTAGGGCATGTGCTGGGAATTGAACTGTCACCTCCTGGTTCATGGGTTGACACTCAATCACTGAGCCACACCAGCCAGGCCGTATATCATTTTTAATATCACCATTGTCTTCCTTAACATCAGGCATAGTGTAGACATACTAATATTGTGTACACAAAGGAGGGAGAAATTCCATAACAAGTATGCACTTCTAAGGTGTTTCTTTATCAGTTCTCCAAACTATTACAATTGAACAAAGAGCGTATATAATGAAAGTAGGTGTTCAGGGACACAGCTTGAATGTCCCCTAATCCCAAATTATCCTCCACTTATTTCCAAAAATATTTTACAAGAAATCAAGAGTATTTGTAAACATACTTACACCCTGCAGAGTTCTAAAACAATTCAGGCAAGAATTGTGGATATGGTTGGCCAGGTTTGCAGTGAATGACTTTCTTCAGAAACACTTTGACAAAATTAGGTACAACCCATGAAGCAAGAGAGAATCTGTTCCTTCTCATTCAATGAAAACCTCATCAATGACCTCCTTGTGTTCAAGTCATGGACATGTGGTGCTTGCTCCTGCTCTGCCTCTTATGTGCACCTGCCGCAAATGCCTGAGGAAAGACACGTGCACAGGGAGCAGGTACCCCAGTACATGTGTAAGGAATGGGGCTCCCTCATACTGAGACAGATTCCAGGTAGCAGAGGCTATAATCCATTGAAATTCTAACAGAAATGCAGTCATTCATTCAACTAATATTGAAAAAAGCTATGAAGTTCCCATGCTATTTTAGGAGCTAGGAATCCAACAGTGAACCACCCAGAAGCAAACAACAACAACAAAACAACCAAAGCAGCCCTGCAACAAAATAAAGTCTATTAGGAGGTAATAATGTGCTATGGGGACAAAGGAAACAGGAAAGGTGCTCAGATGGTCCCAGAAGAAAGGGCAGGAGGTGTGCAGTTTTCAATGGGAGAATGAGACAATGGCCCATAGAGACTTCTGAGATTTTTGATCAAGTGTACAATAGACTGAATGTTTGTGTCCCTTCCAAATTCATACATTGAAACCCTAACCTCAATATGATGGTGATTAGAGGTGTGGCCTTCGGGAAGTAATTTTGTCATGAGGGTGGAGCTCCCAGGAATGGGATTAGTGCCCTTGTAAGAATTGGCCAGAGAGCTAGGTCTTTTCCCACCATGCAAGGATACAGTGAGAAGCTGACTGTCTGAAACCTGGAAGAGGGCTCTCACTAGAACCCCAAGCTGGCACCTGATCTAAGACTTCTAGCCTCCACAACTATGAGAAATAAATGTCTGATGTTTATGCCACCCAATTTATGGTAATTTTTTATAGCAGCTTGAATGGACTAAGACAATGTATGTGAAACACATGTATAAAAGTCTTTATGTTTTTAAAAATAGATTTTGTTCTCCTTTTGTATAACTCATTTCATGGAAAGAAACTTTAAAACATTTGTCTATTGAAAACACTTTGAAAATCAAGATATATTTTCCATTACTTTTCTACTTTATAAATAGACATGAAATCCTCTGACATAAAAGACTTCAAGAAAAATATAAAATAGAACTTAAAAATTCACCAAAATTTAAGTGTATATTTATTAACTTTTCAAGGATAATTCCCAACAAAAATTTAAAACATGTGAAATAACAAATTATTTTTATGTCTAGGACTATTTAATAAACAAAAGGGAATGTTTTGTTTTGTGTGTTTTTTTAAATCTCTGGTAAGATTTCCTTCTTTAACCTATTTTGAGTTTACAGATGGATGGACCTGGACAGTACTGCTAAGTAATATAACCCAGTTAGAGAAAAAGAAGTACCATATGATGTCACTCATATGTGGACTTTAATGAACAAAATAAACTAACATACAAAATAGAAATAGACTCATAGATAGAGAGAACAGAATAACAGCTGTCAGATGGAAGGAGAACTGGGGTACTGGATGAAAAAAAATGAAGGGATTAAGCAAAGAAAAAAAAATCCTCATAGACACAGATAACAGTATGGTGATTATCAGAGTGATAGGGGGGTGGGAGGAGGTAGAAGAGGGTAAAGGGGAATAAATGATGATGGAAGAAGACTTAAATTGGGTTGGTGAGCATATAATACAATATATAGATGATGTATTATAGAACTGAACCCCTGAAATCTACATAATTTTATTAACCAATGTCACACTAATAATTAAAAAAAAAACTCTGATAGCTCAAGTAAAGAAAACATCCTAAACTAAAAAGCTATTCAACTTCATCACTATCTCCATAGGCTATTACAGATCACTCAAAGTCCACTGTGTGAATAAAAAGGCCCAATTTAGGAGAGTTTGAAAGACACTAACGGTTTTGAGATATGAATATACTGATCTCTGATGAAAAAAGAAAGTCCCAAAACTCATCAGATGCAACAATTCAAACTATTACAGGAAATGATCAAATAGTATACATTTGGAACATAAAGAGTTTTTAAAAAATGAAAATTGGTTTCGATAACTCTGATTTCCATTATTGTTTCATAAACTTTAATTGCCTTACAATCACCTGGGTGTTTATTAAAAATGCCAAGTGCTGGTTCCAACCCCAAGATGTAAATTTGAAAATAGAAACAGGAAATATGCATGATAATCAAGTACCCTAGAGATTCAAGTCTCCGGGCTCCCCAGATAGCAAACTGTGGTCCCTAAAATGCAATGAAAACAAACAAATAAAAAATCCACTTCTATATAAGGAAACACTAATGCATTGTACACAAAATCTGTGAATATTTCCACACATTCGATTAGAAGTGGCTTTTAAAATTAACAATTCATGTCTACTTTAACTCGTAAAACTAACACTTTTTATTTGTAGATTATTAACAGGTCAGTGTTAGGAAAGACACATCTTCCCCATCCTTTGGTTTCCATGACAACACATCTTCTCTAAACCATCCTGGCATCTTTTGACCCTCACTCCCTTCCTCCTTGTAGAGAAATGACTTATCTGATTGGTAAGATAAAGTTTCTGCCATGCTCAATTTCTCCATTTTGTCCTTCTGGGAGCCAAATGACCACACAGAGCAGGATTCTCCTTTGCTCCTCCAATCTTAGTCTCTCCTGAGCAGCACAGCTCTTCCCAGACTGTGGGCTGAAAGGTCCAATCCGGGCAGCATTGCCGGTAACTGAGGTCAGTCCACCTAATTCTAAATGCATCAGCAGGTCCACGTGGCTCTCACACTGGGTTACAGCCTCTGACCTGGTTTCTATCATCAGCAGACCCCATTTTGTCTTTCATCTCCTTTGCCTTTGTTCTTATTTACTCAGAACAAGGTGCAGTAAAAGGCGATGCTGTTTATCTGGCTTCCTTTAAAACACAGATAGTCAGAACAAAGGCTATTGCCAGATACACATGCAGATATCAGAATAGCAAGGTTGGTCATCACTACTAACACTGAAACCAACAAGCTAAGTTTGTCCCCTTTTGTTTAAAAACAAGCCTAAAAGTTGTATTTCTTTTATTCATTCAATAGAAAACAAAAAAGGATGAAAAGTAAAAATTCATACTATCCAAATCACATGGTGAAATGCTGAAAATACATAAAGAAATATAGACAGCAATCATGATTTACAACTATCTTGCAATTTTAGCTTTAAGACACTTACTCAAACCTCTAAAGTATCATTCAACTCATTCATTATCCATCTGATTTGGACTCATAATAAGGTATAAACATTTAGTAAGAATAGTTTTGGCAGAACATTACTAGGAAGTCATTTATTTCTCTAACCTTCAGTTTATGTATCTATAAAATGGGTATACAAAATTATTTCTCTCCCTGTAAAGTTGGGGCAAAAATGAAATGGGAGTACATATCATAGTGATCTACACTAATAAAAGAGAAATATGCAAATTGACCACTTCATTATGCCCACCAGCCAATCAGGAGTGAGTATGCAAATTAACCCAACAAAGATGGCGGTGGCCCCACCCCCCAGCTGGTCCGGGCCTCTGGGCAGCACACATGCAGGCACGGAGTGGCCGGGCGGGACAGGACGCCTGCTATGATGGGGAGGGCGGGGGGTGGAGGGAGCTACAGGAGCAGCGCTCCGGCCGGAGTGAAGACTCTGGCCAAAACAAAGACAGAAGGCGGTGGCCAGAGCGAAGGCCTGGGTCCCAGGTGCCAGAGGAAAACCAGTGCCAGCAGCCAGGGGAAGGAAGGCTTATTGCACGAATCTTTGTGCAATGGGCTTCTAGTTTACACATAATAAAATAATACACCATTATAAATTATTACTGCATTTCTTTTATGAATTAGTATTTCCATTATGAAGGAAACTTTTTTTCACTCAGGAATCATATAACTATTATATGTATATCTTCAGATTAAATAATAATGATTTATTGATGAAATCCTACATGTACCAGGAACCTGCTAAATGTCCTATGGATGATAAAGAAATATTAGTGCATATCTCCTGTGCTCAAGAAGCTTCTACTGAAGAGAAGAGATACAACAAACACAATGGGCCAAAAAGTAAAAGATGAATAGGACAGATGGTTTTGTGCAGTAAAAACCATTAAGAAAGAGGAGGTTAAGAAATATAAGGGGAATAGGCTTACTTCTAAAGATAGTTTAGACCCAGATGGATGGAGGAGAGCAGGCAGGTAACATCAGGGGAGAAAAACACATGGACAGAATTAGACAGAGATGAGCATGGTGTGAATGCCGGATCGGGCAAGTTGATTTCCTGCCCTTGGGTCAACAGTTTACTAAGCATTGTTCTGTTTCTTCAAGGTAAAGAAGGGTGTATATGCTAATCTCTCAATTATATATGTTTTTAAATATATTTTTATTGATTTCAGAGAGGAAGGGAGAGGGAGAGGGAGACAGAAACATCAATGATGAGAAAGAATCATTAATTGGCTGCCTCCTGCACACCCACACTTGGGATCGAGCCTGCAACCTAGGCATATGCCCTGACCGGGAATCTAATGTGGACCTCCTGGTTCATAAGTCAACACTCAACCACTAGCCATGCTGGTCAGGCTCAATTATAGTTTTTGTTAAGAATGTGGCAAAGGTATGGTTTTAAAAAGTCTTTGTAAAAACATCTCTAGATTTTTTTAAAGCAATTTTCCAATTTGTTATACTTAGTCTAAAAATAGTTGAGTATGCATTATTGTACACTACTACAGAATTGTCATTATATTAAAGTACATGTATATTACAGAGCCTTTCAGAACTAAGAGAAATTAATGTCTGTTTTTAAACCACCCAGTTTATGGTAATTCTTTTTAGCAGCTTGAATAGACTAAGACAATGTATATTAAGCACATATATCAAAGAGGTTTTTTTTTTTAATTTTGAAAATAGATTCTACTCTTCTTTGGTATAACTTATTTTATGGAAAGGGAATATCCTTAAACATTTGCTCAATTAATAAATTTTGAATATAAAGGAAAAATTTTACTTGAGTCTATGTTTTTGCATATATATATGTATACACACACACTCACACACACACACACACACACACACACACACACACATATATATATATATATATATATATATATATATATATATATATATATATACATACACAAGGTCCTCAGCCTATAAATTTTACAAGAACCCAATAACAGTCTGTTGTAACTTTATATGAGAAGTTTGAATCTTTGAAACCGAAACCATTTGTCCAAAATCACACAGCTTGTAGATGGCGCCTTAAGAATTCAAACTTACTTCAACTTTCCACTCTTGACCACTATGCATAGTCTACCTCTGGCACACTGCCCATTGATGGGGTAAAAATTAGATTTTACCAGGAAGTTTAAGAAGTATATCCCAGCAATGGCTAAATATGTGATTCAAATATTTCATCATCTGATATCATCATCCTTTATAATGTATATAATCACTAGTGAAAAATTTACTGCTCTATCAACGTTCAAAGAAAGAACACTTCACACTGAATTTGAGCAAGGTCACTATTTCCTTCGACAATCATTAACTGAGTGCTCTTGTTTTCGTCCCTTTTTTTCTGGTAATTTCCTCCAGCTACTCAGGGTTCAGATTCTGTCACAAAAATTATCCTGAGCCATTTTGATGCTTATTACATTATTTCTCCATGAGTAGCAATGTGCTGAATATTAAGTGTACTTAAAGTGCTTATTTGATACCATAAAAATAAATATTTTTGCCTTATTCAAAATACCCAATTTTCCTAGCCTTTGAAGGAAAAACAGCTAATAGGGAGTGATTGGTGGTTAGACAGAATAGGGTCAAATCCAATGTCAAGGATCTTAATTCTCACAGAGTAAGACATTTATCATTATGTTAGAAAATGATTAGGGAAGATTATCTTAATTAGGAGGCACATTGCATAAATATTTCCTAGTAGAAGATAAATTAGGAAGGGAAGGGAAACACCTTAATCTTTTACTTTATTTCAAGACAAAGTTTAAATAATTCTATTTAACCAAAGAGAAGGTGGAGAGAAGGAAATCAAAATGTAATTAAGTTAACTTTTAACCCTCTACTTGGGATTTGCCTCTGCTATTTCTCACTACAGATAAGTGTGAATCTAGTCAGCATTGTTCCATATTCAGGAGAAGACACGTGAAGAAGCAAAACAAGAAGAGGAAAGCCAGAGTTAGTCAATTGCTGACCTGTATTCCTGACTATTCCTGGGATTGGCCTCAGACCAATACTCTTGTTATCTCAGAATTTATAGTGTGCTTAATATATTAGCAGACTTTTGGTGGCTTACTATGAAACACATAAGCCAAGTCCAAGAGCGAAGAACATGGCACTACAAGGAAAAACCATGCCTGACACCAGTTATAATGAAATGAGTGAAAGAGGTGATCATAGTATAGATGTTCTGGCATAAGGTCTCAAGCTACCCATATCCACTTGAAAAACTCTCTTCCATTTCCAGCCTGAGAAAATTTATTTAAAGGAGCTGAGAGACTTTTCTTAAATAATTATTCTAGAATTAAGTTGTTCTGTAAAGAACAGGCATATTCAGGTCCTCCCGGGAGTGTGGAGTGATGAAATTTGCCTTTGTAGAGAAGTTTCTCCACTCACCTTAGTCAGCCATTGGCAAGAATAGTTCCTATTACTGTAAAATGTATGTATATAAAATATATTAGCTAGGGCAAGTCAACTTTACAAAGATTTTGCAACTACAGAATTGCTTTGCTGCTCTTGCATTTCCCCCTCAAATATACCTATAAAATGCTAAGCTATATGTTAGGTTTATTGTTGATGCATTGTAGAAGAGTTATACAACAATATTGAGGCCAGCTTACTATTTTGAGCATTGTAATTTTAGTCTAAAACCTTGTTAGGGAACCAGAGCTATTGTGCAAATTTTTAATGAGGTACCTTTTCAAAAAGAGTTTTAGCTGTGCAACCTCTATTGTCATGAAGGAATGCATTTGACTAATTCCTTCTGCATCCCCTTGAACATTTGCAATGACAGGATGGAGCTAATCCTGCTTTCACTTCTCAGTCAATGCTTAGAAGCCTCCCCCAATTTCTTCTCCAATGCACCAGTGATATATAGGAATGGCTGAATGGAGTGAAGACAGATGTGGAATTTGGGTATTTGTTCAGGTGCTTTAGTCTTCCAATTATTTTATTATTATCCATTTTCCCCTTTGATTTGCTTTAATTTGGGATCATGTCGCCAATTTACCTCATTGCTGCCAGGTCTTCAATCTTCTGTTTATTCATTAGAGTGTTTCTGTGACCAGGTCATCAATAACCACAAGTTTACTGACATATAAAGTCACTCAGGTACTTTATTCTACTCAAATAGACTTGGGAAAAACTACTTCACCCCAAATGTACTATCTTGATTTTACTAACCCAGGGACCTTAGAGTATTTCTTCACCTATCATAGAAATTTAGGGGTAAAAATTAGCACCTACACTGAAGGTTAGAGTGGAAAAAAACACAAGCTCTAGCCTTTTAAGTCTGTAGCTGATTCCAATTCTACTGTTTGGTTGCTGATACACAAGACAAGTTATATAGCCCCTTTGAACACATTTCCTCATCTATAAAAGTGGATGTAAACAATACTGAGGGACTACCTGAGATGTGGCAGAACACAACCTAGTCTCCGCTGCAATATAAAATATTCAGAATCAGGATAAAGAAAATTAAGTTTTTGGCAGCTCTATTCACATAGATATGTAAGGAGAGAGGAGACTGATGTCTTTATTAGAAAATTTAAGTTACAATATGGTGTGTGCCTTGTCTCCAAATTATTCTATGTCTCAGTATCACTCTACAAATTGGAAGAGCTATGAACCTCTATTAAGTTGGCATTATGATGATCTCCATCTTATGGGGGAGGAAATTGAGGTTCAGAGATGTTTAGTGACTTGCAAGGACCCACAGCCAGCATGTTTTAGGGGAAGATTTGACATTTGTCTGTCTATTCTCAAGGCTCAGTATCTCCTAACCTCAGAGTTGTTTTATTTCTACAGCCAAACTCTACCATTAATTAATGAAGGGACTTTAAGGTAACTCATTCCTTAACATGAGAGTTTGAGTAGATGGGGTTTCATATCTTCCTACTCAAAATATCTATAATTGTTGGTTCCAGCCTTTGTCACATGAGCAAAATACACCAGACTTTGACTTGATATGCACATGGACATGCCTCTAAAAAGAGGCATTACTCTCCCTTCCTGCTATTTCAATTCATCTAAGTAAAATGCATCTATTAGTAAGGCTCAGGAAATATTTAAATATTTACAGAAATGGTTTTAGGCATGACAATTTCCTCCTAAATCCACCAAGACTCAGCAATTACTTCATCTAGTGCAAGACTATGTCATTGATTCTCTTTTAATAAATAATCCAATACCTACTAAGCATAATTCTCAATGGTTGAGATGGGCTTGATGATCGATAAAAGGTTGAGACCATTTGCTAACAGGGGTATGTCCTGATAGACAATCGCACAGAACAGAAAGAGCATATACAAACTACAATTTGAATTTCATGTGTGTATAAATTAAGATTCCTAGTGTCTGTTTAAAAGACATTAGTAGTCCAGCCCTAACACATGATTTCTTAACATTGAGCTTGCTAACAAGGTCTTTAGTGTCGCTCTTCAAAATGTCGCCTAATAGCACATTGTGACAGTGCAATAAGCACAAACCACTGGACTCTCCTACCTTCCAGTGGGGCAGGCAAATGTGTGCAACCCCTGTGGAAAACAATATGATCTAACATATGTCAAGAAACTTGAAAGCATTAATTCTCATATTCCATTAATTATTTGTCTAAGACCCTGTCTTAAGAACATAATTCTAAATATATAAGCAACTTCACACACAGAGATTTTATTACAAAATTTTTCAAGTACTGAAAAAAAAAATCAAATAACTTATATGCCCTAAAAT
Source organism: Eptesicus fuscus (assembly GCF_027574615.1). Taxonomy (NCBI): domain Eukaryota; kingdom Metazoa; phylum Chordata; class Mammalia; order Chiroptera; family Vespertilionidae; genus Eptesicus; species Eptesicus fuscus. The sequence goes on along the minus strand of NC_072474.1, from coordinate 106,417,601 downwards.
CAGGATAACTAAATTATAGTACAAAATTTATTGAATTATATATAGTCACTAACATATTTATGAAGGATCTGAAATCTAATATAAAATACTTATTCTCTAATATTGAACTTAAACAAAATAAAATTTTATGATACAGATAGTATTATTAAGTTTAAAGGAACAAATCTGCATGTAGAAGAAAAAACCTAAAAATATTTATTTAAGTAAAGATATTACCAGTGGTTATTCTTTGAATGGTGAAACTCGGGGCACTTTCTGCATATTTATTTTTCTATATTTATAAACGTTCCAGGATTATTTATTACTTTTGTCAAAATATAAAAACAAAAAACATATCTATTCTCAACACTCAGTTTGGGTTTTTAATGTTTTCCAATAAAGCTAGGTTGTTTTCACACTTAAATTTAATTTAAGGTTTTATGAATATATATATTCACATGAAAAGGCTTACAAATTGTATTTGACCACGCCTCAATATATTGGTTCTCAATGGGGGAGGGGGGTGTGATTTTGTCTGCTCTCCTACCCATTGGGATATTCAGCAGTGCCTAAAGACACTTTGGGTTGTCACAGTTTGGGTAAAAGTGCTACTGGCATTTAGTAGGTAAAGTCCCAGGATACTGACAGTCACTCTATAATGCAGAGGACAGCATTCTCCAGAAATAATTATCTGACTCAATAGTACTGAGCAACTGCCATGGAATCTCTGAGAAGTTTACTACCAGGACCTCTTAATAGACTTGCCTATCAATTATCTATCCATCTATCCTCTTCCTCCAACAAGATACAGGAGATATCGAGATAAGTATTCTATGTGGTTCAGTGAAGGGAATAGACATAGAAATTAAGAATTTAATGTAGTTTGAAGTGCTAAGAGTGAGTACTTTGGGATAACAGAAATGGGCACTTAATTCAAGGAGGCAGTTCAAGGGAGGCTTTCTGGAACAGATGGACCCTGAGCTGAGCTTAAAAGATAAGAAGGAGTTAATCAGGTGAAGACCAATGGGACTGGTATTTTAGAAAAAGGAACATTCATAATACAAGTAAAGGCATGAGCATGAAAGAGCATGGAGTGCTTGGGAAAGGATGAGTGTGATTGTGCTGGAGCATAAAATGGGCACAAAAGAGCATGGGAGAAGAGGCAGAGAAGCCTTAGGGACAGAATATATTTTTCTGTGTGAGGAAGTCCAGAAATGCTTCTCAGAAAGAAAAAATATAAGGTAATAGTTGACAGTTGAAAATATGTTTCCAGAAATATAAGGAGGGGAAGCAATTCTGGGAAAGAGAACAGTATGTGCAAAAGAATGGCAGTTGGATGCAGCAAGAGATGCTTAGGGACCTACACTGGAGTTGGGCAGAGAACAAGGATGGAGACGTGGCCAGAGATGAATTGGACAGGTAGGCACTGGTCTGCTCTTCATCCCTGGTATCAAATGCAGAGACATGAAGGTTTCATTTTGCGGGTAATACAGAAGAAGAGTAAGCATGAGTCAGTCCTTACAATCTAAAAAATTTCTCTTGTAACTGTATCCAGTCAGACTGGATGGGGATGGGATTAAAATGAGACACATACATTGATGCAAAGGGATAATCCATCAAAGATGCAGCTGACAAACCCATAAGTATTTGTTGAGCCTCTGTGATACACTTTTTTTCTGTTCTGGACACTGGAAAGACAAGGGAAACTTACTCAGTATGGAGGCAGAGAAGAAAATGAACACAAATGATTTGACTTGGGAAACAATGCATAAAGGTTTATTATTATCAAGTGTTATGTTATTGTACAACAAACATTAGGACTCATTGAATTCAGATTAGAAAGGATAGATTATATTATATGAGGGCTGGTTTTGATCTGAGATCTGAGATGGAATGGGAACATATGGATGGCATTTGGTTAAGAAAAGATATTGTGGGAGAAAATAAAATAATGTGATCCAGGAGTTAGAAACTGGGATCAACATGATGTGTCCTTGAAAATGTGAAACTAGGTTTCATCAGCCTTTAGTATTTCCCATGAATAGGTGATGCTGGGTGCTAAAAGTATCACTGAGATTCAGCTCAAAGGTCACCTCTATGAGTTTTTGTCTAATGCTCTCCCTGCTGCCCCAATAGAACTGGTCAGTCTCTGCTTTATGTCCCTTAATCCTTGCACAGATATGAGATCAGGACAATTTACTAAACCGATTTGTTTGTATGTTCATTTGTATGTAAGCTCCTCTTAGCCAGAACTACGCATTTAAATTCTCAATTAGCAGCACAGAGCCTGCTACCCAGATCACAGTTAACAACATTTTTTTCTTGAATGATTGCATGAATTAGCATGCTTAGTAATAGGTATAGATGTGAAAAACAAAGATAGCAATGAAACTAATTCGATTATAAGTAATTTCGAATATTTGTTGAACTTGTGAGCCAGCCACTGTGCTAAGCATGATTTTAACCAACAGCATTTAATTTACTTCTCATAATAATCCTGAGGTAGACACTATTATTGTCCCCATTTAGCTTTTGAGAGAAATGAAGTTCAGGGTGGTTATATACTTTGCTCAAGACCATGTGGCCTGTAAAAAGCAGGACTGTTAACGTCAAAGGACATGAACTTCCCACTATTGATATAACTTTCATTTTTAGGAGAACCCAAAAGGTTCAGTGTAATACAACACTCTGAGGACCAGTTTACTTTGAAAAGTTGACATGTGTCTTCAACACACCCACTAGATAAGAGTTTATAACCTCAATGAAAAAGGGATATGATGCCATCTTGTCTGAGAAGCAATGAAACCTAAAATGAAAATCAATAAGACAGGATGACCCAAATCATCCTGTCTAGTCCCAACATTACTTATTGTGTGACCAAATCATGTGGATGACTTAATTTATAGAACAACTCCAAATAGACCTAGAAATGTGGAATTAGGGGAAGGAAATAAATTTTATTGAACAAACTCAAATAACTTGCTGATTTGACAGATAATTTCATCGACCCCCCCAAAGAGGGCTAGACTCATATCTACCCAATGAGACCAAGGGCTCAAAAAATTCAGATAAGTTTCCCAAAAGTAATATCTCACCAACCTGAGGCCTCTTTTCAATGGGTTCCTTTATGGCCAACTCTAGCACAGGGGTTGGCAAATTATAGCAATAGGCCAAATCTAGCCTGCTGCCTGGTTTTGAATGATCCTTGAGCTAAGCATTATTTTACATTTGCAATGCTTTAAAAAATAAAAATAAAATAATATTTTGTGACACATAAAAATTGTATGAGATTTACATATAAGTGTCCATAAATAAAGTACTATCAGAACATAGACACACGTATTCATTTGTGTATCTATTGTGTCACAATAACAAAGTTGAGTAGTGAGAGACTGTATGGCCCACAAAGTCTAAAATATTTAGGACAGAACAAGCTGGGTAATCGCTAGTCTAGATTAAAGCTCAGCAGGGGCCAAAGAACTCCGTGAGGAGCACACTGCAAACATCATGGGTTTGGCCTTTTGGATTTATTGCCTAACTTCATGGTTCTTAAAGGGTGGTCCCTGGACCAGCAGCATCAGCCTTAAAGTGGGAAATCACTAGAAATGAACATTCTCAGACCCTGCCATAGATCTACTGAATCTGAAACTCTTAGGATGGAGCCCAGCAATCTGTGTTCTATCAAGCCTTCTAAGTGATGCTGATATAAGGTAAAGTGCGAGAACTCCTGATATAACTCAAAGAATTTGAACATATTATCCTATCTCAACATAATTATAAGAGATACATGTATTGGCTCCTATGTATATTCCAAGCACTGAGCTAGATATTTCACTTATACATTTTTATTCCACTTAACAGTCTGGAATGGTTGGGCTTATTAGCCTCAATTCACAAAAAAAGGAACTCAAGCTCAGGAAGGTTAAGTAACTTGTTTAAAGTGACCGATTAGGATTTATACTCAGATCTGTCTGCTGTATAGCCTATACACCTGCCCCTCACCTCACTCTGTCTCTTCCTCATCATGCATGAGGACAAGAAGCTCCTGACATCCTGAGGGAGCTGCCCTGGTCTATCACCTAAGCCTTGGCATTCTCTTATTGAATATAAACAATTTCACAAAATATCAGCATCAGACAAGACTACTCTACTTGTGATTGATCAAGATAAAAACAAGGTCGCAAAATCATAAACTTTGTTTAAATCACAAAAATGACCAAATATCCCCCATCCTAGCAGATATAGCTAATTTCCTTGCCAATTACAGCTTCAGCCTCTGTCTAGTCTTCAATACTTGTAGATATGATTTTAGATACCCAATCATAGAATGTTCCTGGCTTCTTGACTTCATCTACTCCAGAGCAAAGCCCTGTTTCTTACATTGTAATCCCCCAACACAAGCTCAATTTCCATAAATTCTTTTTAATACCCAGTTACTGAGATGCCCCGCAGTTCTCCGTGGTGTGTGTTCTCCCTCTCTGCAAAGAGTAACAGAGACAAATTGTTCAAACACAGGTGTGTCCCTGGTGATCTTTGGCTGGAGGTCATAGAAATGTACAGTCCATTGAAATATACAATCTCTCCTAGTGGGGCGGGCGGGGGGGGGGGAGGGGGTGTGGTGGTGGTGGTGGGAATGGGTTCCCAAAGTAAGAAAAGCTAAAAAAATAACAGTCCCCAAACCAATCAGTACCAAACACATTGCCAGGTCAGAGCAGATACTTGGTATCTTAAAGGATTAATAGACTCTTTAGGATCAATCAGAGTACACACAATGACTTCAAGAAACTGCTTTTATTTTTTAAATTACAGTTGAAATTCCTATTTTTAGCTTTCAATCTACCTGTTAAAGTCTTTTGATCCTGCAACTCATCACATTTCCATTGTCACCATCTTTGTGCAACCTTTTCTGTCATCTTCCAACTTGATGGTGGGCTGGCCCTTTTCTTTGAGTGTTTTAAAGGTCTTGCTTCTTCTCACCAGACACTTTAAGTCTTGAATTAGTTATTTATGAGCTGTTTGGTCTCTAACCAATTTGAAACTTCCGAAGGACAGTAAAATACCCTCATGTCCACTGTTCCCCTTCATATAGCAGGGGCATAATACATGGTAGTTCCGTTTCAGTTAGAAATCTAAGGTTCTTTTTTCTAGTTATGAAATTGAAAGGGCTACTTTTCCAGCCAAATCAGAGTGCATCTCAGCTGGGCGTTTTCATCTCACTGCTGGATGTCTCATTTGAAATGATTTTCCAGGGCTACGGGGTTCTAATGAACAGCAGCCCCTGATGCCTTTGGAGTGTGGGTATCTGTAATTTTGATGTGAAATCTTACTAGTAGAATAAAAAGAGTAAAAAAAAAATCATAATCAACTAAACAACAGTTCCTGGCCACTGGGGAGGCTTGAAGGAGGCCCAGGAGCCCCTCAATTATGGAGCTTCAGTAGAAGTGCACCTTCTCTCTTAGTGAATGAGAGTAAATGATGCTCATGCCATAATTTTTCTGAGTATCTTCTAAACACCATGCATTGTGCTAGACAACAGGGTTAACTATTTAGTCAAGGGAAAGAAATAAAGCTTTGTCAATTCCCCTTTGCACTTTATTGGTTATTGTTCCTGGCATTCCACCTGGTGTGCCATGTCCCCATGTGGATCTTGTGCAATTGCCTTTCTGTCATCTGAATTTGATAAACTTCTCTTCATCCATAGAAACCCAGCCTAGAAGTCACCTCCTCCAGGGACTTATTTCTGATCCCTCTGATCTCTTCCTCCTGAACTTAATTACTTTTCATTGTTTCTTTTATATCTTAGACTGACTTGTATCGATCTATCTACCAAAATGCATTTTCTTGGTTTCTATTCCCATCTCCTTATACAACTGAGAGTTCCTTGAGAGTAGTTACTATCTTTAATTCATATCTATATCCTGGGCTACCAGAGTGCCTAGGGTATTTTAGATAATAAAGAACTATTTTTAAATGCAAACCATTGATGAAACACAAATGGCAAAGTACTTGGGAATTACTGATGCTGGATGTTGGGTATATGGAAGTTTATTACGCTATTCTGTATACTTTTTGTGTATAAAATTTTCCAAAATAAAAAGTTCAGAATAATTGAAGACCTCGTAAGATGTGTGCTATATCCATCAGAATTTTAAAGTTCCCACCATAAATGGAGCTTCTATATTTATAGCTATGACCTCTGGGTGCCCCACATTTCTTTCTTTTCTCATAAGAAATATATGTAAAGTCACACAATGCTGCCCTGACATAAAACACTGTTATGCCATTTTAGAACAGGTGCAGGCCAAGGATATTATGTTAAACATGAATTCTGGGGGGACATGGAAACTGCCCCTTTACACTAAGTATTTTATTGAGGAGGGTAATCTATGGATGTTTGCCCTGGTCTCTCCCCTGAATTGTCCTAGAAGCATAACTGGATATGCTTTCCACTCACGTATTCTGAACTGGTCTTCACATACTCCCAGGTGGACCCACCTAACACTGGTCTGCCACATTGCATCCTAAGTGAGCCATTCAGCCACATCTCCCATTTCAACAGTCCCATTCCCAGGTGCTACAAGCTACTGCCCTTATCCACAAAAACTCCGGGTCGCAACCCAAGCTCTTTGCTTAGCCGAGCATGCTCTCTCCTCACTCTCCAATTCAGGAAATCGTTCACATACCGCAATGTCCCATACAACTGCTTCTTCTCAGTGAAGCTTTCCCTTGAGCCCCTCCCAGTGTGCACCACTCCATCTGTGTCTCTGCAGGCCATTTCTCTGACTTATGCCCAGCACTTACTCCTTCTGTCTTACTTGGTAATTAGTATCCCTCACTAGCATGAAAGCTGATGGAGGGTACATTCCTTTAATATTCATCTTGCAACTCTCTCAGTCAATGCCTAACAGAGAACCCTGTGCATATTTAAAATTCAATAAGACATACAATACATGCTAAACTGTGAAATGAGATTAATCTTGTGAGTATTCTTCCTGTTTCCCTTATGAATACTCCGATATGTGTAAAACCTACAATCATTATATTAAAATCCCATTAGTCATTTTAATCCTTTTTATAAATTGCTTTTGCTTCTTAAACCTTGAATTTCATTTGAAGGAGAATTGTGTTTTAAATAGGGTCTTATCAAAATTGGAATCTAATTTAGGTAAGAGCAGAAATGCTTCTCTTAACTCCTTCTATCCATAGCTAATTCTCACTAGCCATTGCAAACGATAATACTAAGGCAACAGTGCTTCGTCCCAACACTAAGGTGGGCCCTCTCATTCATATAGACTCAGAAGTATTTTCTAAGTTAATCCATGCAAGGAGTCACACTGGGGAAAACACTCTATAGTATTACCAGTGAAAAAGTATTGCTTTCTAAGGAAATACAAGTTCAATGTTGTTTAAAAGAAGCTCAGGTTTCTGCTCTGGGCCACATCTTCTTCACTTCTCCACCAAAAGGAATGGCTGATTCCCTGGTCTTATTCTGAGCTGTACTTTGTATGCAGTGTAGTCTCAGTGAAAAGTTGAGCAATCTACATCAAGACGGATCTTATTGGTCACTTTATCTTTTATAGGTAGAAAGGATGAAGAACCTCATAATCTAATAGTTTGTAGTTTGCTATTTATCTGCCCTTTTTCTTGTTCCTACACTTGGCTGGTGATCAAAAAGTCTAAGTTCTGTTTCTGATTGGATAAAACACAGACAGGGGCCCAGGCCAGAGTTCTCATATCTTATTAGTCTCATAATTGGATTCTACTTGGACTGGCCATTCATTGCCATTAAATATGAGTCACAGATGGTCAAAATATCAGTGTACTTTAGAGAAAAGGAGGTCAGAAGTCTACTGGCTTACTTTTGTTCTAATCCTCTCTCTATGATAACAATTGGTGACCTGGTGATCTGGCTTAACTAGCTTACATGCCATGCTTGGCTCCCATACTTGGGTTGGGGTCAAAGATTTGTAGAAATTAAGTGGCTATTATGTGACCTTATTTCCTATGAATGCATTTCCTTCAAATATCTCATAGGGTGTCAGCGGGCAGTTCAGGAATTCAAGACTTCACTAAGTTTTCATGTAAGTTCTCATGAATTATCTTTTCAATATTAGGGAAGAGGAATAAACGAAAAGTGTATTGTAGTAGGAAAAGCATATAAGGTTCAGGAGCCCTTGGTTTTGGTTCTGTCTCTGCTCCCAGTTACTTTGCCTTCTGATAAATCGGTTAACCTGTCTAGGTTGCAATTATCTCCTATGTCAAATGAGAAAGTTGGACTAGACCACCGTTTTCTAACATGTACTTCTGAACAAAAAAGTACTCATTTGTCAAGTAAATGTGGGTTATACCTCAAATATTGTATAACCTGCATCCTTGTATTTTAGCATGATCAAGGCTTATACATTGAATCCAGTTTGCCTAGCTTTCTGGACATTTTACATAATATCTATAAATATGTATGTACATCTACATATATGTGTGTGTATAGAAATATAGGTTCATACATGAATATGGATATTATTTAAATATGAATATGGATACCCATCCCAATAGAGATGTTTCAGTCTAGCTTAAAATTCTGTGCTTCTAGTTGGGGAAACCTACTTTTCAGATTGTTGGAACTCATACTAGAAGTTTTCATCTAAAAACCTTCAAGTTTAAGTGACATGAAACAGGACTTAAAGAAGAAAAGCTGAGTCAATGGTAGGGTTCTTAAACTTAGGGCATTCAACTTTAAGTTTCTACATCATCAGCATTGGCAATGAAGAACTGTGTGCTCCCCCACAGTGCTATGAAATTTAACTTTCCCACGTAACTCCATGGTGCTATGGAAGTTACTTTCCTCACAGACCTCCATGGTGGTTCTCCTGTCCAGCCCACCTCATCTAGCTCTGAATCCAAGCCACCCTGAGTATAATGCACTAAAGTTGGGGGCTATGCCTCAACCGAGTCCAGAGGACAAAAACTAATACAGTGATAAAGTTAAACAGAAGCAAATTATCCCACTTATAAAAATTAAAGTTATTGGATCTGTATTTTCTTCTGACACCAACATTAATGCATTAAGGCAGAAATCTCAAAATAATGCAGATTATTGTTTAGCACTTGGATAAGTTAGCTATGCAGTGTTCTCCTTCCAGGGATCAAATAAAATTACTGTGCAATGTGAGTAAAGCAAAAAACTAACTTCTGAGCCTTTTTAAATCCCATTACAATATTATTCTGATGTATGCCTAAACAGAATCTGACAGAGAATTCTTAAAAAAAAAGGTATGAAAATTACATGAGAGCTTATTATATTCTTCTACTGGTCTAAACAGAACCTAATAAAACCACTTTGTAGAAAAAATAAAGGACTTTATGAAGATAAGATACATTGATCATTACTAACATATTACCAGAAACATGTGTACTGGATGTGGTTTTGGGATGATGTAATCTTAGAAAGACTATAGCACAGGCAGGCTTAAATATTGCCATCAACTTCCAGCATTACACACAACGTGAGAAGCGAATATTCATAAATAACTTGGCAATAAAAGATCATATCCTTACTGGGAAGAAATATTAGGACATGTTTAAGAACTCCAATCTTTCACCTGAGAGAAAAGAGAATGTGGACGAAATTGACATCACATGATAGAAGTTGAAATGATTCAAAGTATATTATTTCAGTAGAAAATTATGTCATGTGTATTTCACACACACACTCATTGTTAAAGCAAAGTTAACCAACTTTTTTTATTTTCTCATCTTTGCATAATAAGGTTGATTTTGGTAGTAATATTAGGTGGATAAAATATTTATTGGTAGCAACAATGCTGTCCTGGGTGTTTTGTTCTCAGACACATAAGCAAAGTGGCTCACTGGGAAATGTTAAAGGAAACACTTTTGCAAATTAAGCATCCAAAACACGTTTTTGCCAGCACCAAGGAACTCAATTTTAATCCAAAAGCTTATGCATTTTATAGCATAATCAACAACCCAGCTCCACCCCCCACCTCCTAACTAATGAAGCACACACAGGTATTTCACTCACAAATTAGGGTATAGGATGGAATTACTAATGACATCAAGGAGTGGTAGCAAACGTGAACTTGACAACCAAAAGCACAACCTGTTTTATCATCCCCAAATAGAATCCTTACTTCTGTTATTTATATTTAACCCACAACATCACCCTAAACGCAAAGAGGTTGCAAAGAGAAAGATAATGGTTCCAAACCCCTCCCCTCCCAGTGTCGAATATCTGGGTGAACAGCAATGAATTGCTCAAAGGCAAGCATGCATATTTTAAAACTTTCACACTGGTTATTCAGCCTCAACTTCTGCAGGGTCTGTATCCACTTCTGAACCAGATAAACCAAGGGCACACACTGGGAGCGACCACTTTACCTTCCGAAAAATCAATCAGTCCCAGCAAATGGAGCAGCTTCAGAGATGCACATATAATCACAACAATACCCACTGTTTGCAGTCCTTCCGACTCCCACTCCAGGGTCAGCATCCTTTGAGAGGGCAGAGCATCCCAGCCTCCGGACGGACCCCTTTGGAGTGGAGGGAGTTAAAGCGAGAATCCCAGCAATGTCTGGCTTGGAACAAAGACTCCTGAGGGGGCAAAGTGAGCAGCTCTTCTCAGATGCACCGGGCCAGGCAGCGGGCCCCCGGGCTGAGCACCGACCTGGGCTGAAGACCAGCCTCTCATGCTGATGCTGGCATTTGCCTGCTGGGGTCCCCCAACCACAGCGCGCGCCGGACTCTGCGCTGCATCCAGCGTGTACTTGGACTTCAGAGCTGCCAAAGAGACATCTGTTGGAAAACGGGAGACTTTGCTGTGTGGGTGGAGAGGAGGGACACTCCCAGGAAACTTGCCCCAAGATCACAGCGAGGCCCCCACGCTGAATAGCGCCGCGGGGCTGGGCAGGGCTGTCTGCGCTCTAGTTTGCTGCCTGGGAAGCTGGCGGATGTCCCCTTTCTGCCTTATAGCAGCTGCTCTCTCTTCCCAGAGCTCGCACTGCGAGAGAGCTCAGCCCACCTCTTGGGATGCTAGGGAAAATCAGTTTCAGGGGCTGGTGACTAGACCCTTTTCTGAAAGCCCCTGTGGAAGCCCGGAGGCAGTTTTCCTAGGGAGAAAAGTGCAGGAGCCAAAGCATCCATGATTCAGTGGCTTTGTCAAAGGTGAGCATCCACGCCGCCTCCCACCTGCGACTCCACTGTGACTGTTGTGGTCGTCGCTGACACACAGGGAGACTGACTTAGCCCTTGTACTTACAAACTTGCATGGATGGAGGGGGGCGGGGGCGAGCGGAGCCCCGTGAGAACACTGGTGTTCAGTAACTGCCCCCTGGAGAGTGAGTACCACTAGCATCCTTTGAGGTCTTGTCTCCAAAGTTTCACCAACTTCCCTGATGATCAATATCACCGGGTGCTTGGTAAAGACACTGTTTTAGTCTGATGCAGAGGACCGTGGAGTTTGTGTTCTTAACCTGGAAACTAGGTGATTCTCAGGGAGGCGAGGGCTGTGCTGCCTCAAAGGACCCCACAACATATTTGATTCTAAACCAGGCAAGCAGCTCAGGCGTGGTCGTGACTCTGGGCTGTGCCAGGACCATACTGGCTTCCTCAGGCTGCCCTGCGGTTCCCTCCACTCTGCTGACGCCCACCCCCATTGAAGAGAATCAACGGGGCATCCTGTGTGGGAAGGACTGTAGCCCCTGGAACTGACTGTGAAGCAAAGGGTGTATGAGTAATATCTTAGGCCCTGAGGGGCATTGCCTGGTTTTGCTATTTTCTTGCTGTGTAACTTTCTGCAAGACACTTCCCTGAAAGCAGTTTTTATTCTGCAAAGTTGCAATTATAATGCGTTAATGTTTTATTTAAATTTCTCCATTTAAAGAGAATTATGGTAATTCAATATTCATAATAATAGTTAATATTTACTGAGCCTTGACTTTGTGCCCATCAATATTAGAACTATTTATCAACAACTAACAGCCCTCCAGCTCATTTTTTAAAATTAATTTTTAAAAAATATATTCTTATTGATTTCCAAGAGGTAGGAGAGTGAGATGGAAACATTAATGATGAATGAGAATCATTGATTGGCTGTCTCCTGCATGCCCCACACTGGGGACCGAGCCCACAACTGGGGCATATGCCCTGACTGGGAATTGAACTGTGACCTCCTGGTTCATAGGTCTATGCTCAACCACTGAGCCACACCAGCCAGGCCCCACAGCTCATTTTATAGGAGATATTAACTTATGTGCCAAATTTGTGGGCACATCACTTAGTAGACAATAGGCATGTATTCATTCATTCAGTTCTTCATTAACATTGTTAAGCTACTACTATGAGCTATGAATGGTACATGAATGACAGAATGGCAAATACTGCCCAAACCTATCCTTTGGGGACTTACAGGTTAATAGAGAAGGCGGGTATTAAACTGAATGTGCTCAATAAAGACACCAGCACTTGAAGGCAAGGCTTTGCAGGGAACTCTGGAAGCACAAGAAGAGAGAACCAGATGCACCTAGTGAAAGGTGGGTGGGGGTAAGAAGGAAAATACTGCACGGAGGAGGCCACCGTCACTAATGGTAGCTTTTATCATTATCAGTAGTTTTACATCAGACACAAGCTGTGGGGTTCTGTCACTTTACCTAGTTCTGTCACTTGCTTGCTGTGTGAGTTTGGAGAAACCACTCCATTTCTGAGTCTCTGTTTTCTAAGGTCAAGATGAGAATGTGGCTGCCTCCTTCTCATGGTTGATGTGATAGTAACTAAGATGTGGAGAGCTGTGCCCAGCCCCTGGTGTCCGCTTGCTCAGCACATGGGAGTTGTGGGTTTTGTGACAGATTTGCTAGCTCTTTCGAGGCTTGGCTGGGCTGAGATGGATGAAGTGACTTTGCTCTTCCCTGGTCCTGACACTCCTCCCTGACCCTAGGTCCAGTTCTTGTCTTCTCCCCATGAAGAGTTCCCCATCAATCCAGTCTAAAGGCAACCCCCACCGTCCCCGCCGTCCCCCCCCCCCACACACACACCCCAGAAAAACACTTAGACCGCCATGTTGGCTCTTATAATGGTGCTTTTCATTTTGGGTAATTTACTAATGGGAGATACCTTTCTATCAATCTGCCCAACCCCCTGTCCATCTGAATATGTTGTTTGCGGTTTAGGATTATGTCCACAAGCCAGTGAGGCTTCGGGAAGCAGTTCTCAATAGTTGATGGGAAAATACATGTCTTAAGTAACCATTCTCTGAAATTCCTGCCCACATAAAGCTAGAGGAAGTCAAAACTTTAATGAGAAAGTAACAGAAATTAATTAGGTCAAGTCAACTCTGTCTCTTTTAATCATACACAATACCACTTTAGAGTTGAAAAAAACCCAAAAAACAAAGGTATGGAATTAAGTGACTTGACCAAGGTCACAGGGCTAGAAAGTAATTGTTCCTGAATTCAAACATTCCTTAGTCGGATTCCCGAATTTATTCTTCTTCCTTAATACCCCTCAACAGATTTCAATGACTATTTTTCAATTGATCTCTTGATTCACAGGGTTAGGCAAAGTATTTAAAAATTGCCACATCCATTTTCCAGGAGAGAAACTCTAACCATTCTTGAAAGTCACATAAATACCTACAGATATGATTTTGTTGATTCTAGGCAGGACTTCCCTTCGGGACAATGGAATTAGTACAGGATCCACCAGCTGACAGTGTTGGTGCCTCAGCCCTTCCCCACCTATTGACTTCCCTTTACCACTGCTTTTCTGTTGCCTCCACTTACAGGATCTCCTGGCTCCCAAAGGACACTGCCGGCTCTTTCATATGCTGTCCCCAAAGCAGGATTTTGTAAGGCAATAGTACCGTCAAATAATTTCGCACGTCATCTGAGAACTTGAGAGAAATGGCGGAGAACTGGACAGGAGTGTTTTTCTAGCGACATTTTGGGAAATAGTTGCCTGCATATTACTTAACAAAAATAATTTCAGATGGCAGCTCTATCACTTAGTTGCAATAATTTGCAAACTCCACCCCTATTTGTTGTATTAAAATATACCCTGGCTGTCCTCCTTCCCAAGATCACCCTTTTATTCCAAAGGAAAGGAATACCAAAGAGATAAACTAACATTTCCTTCCCATTTATCTCTAAGTCTATTCTGTACTTTCCTTGTATAAACTCATTCAGTCTTACCGCAAAACAGAGTTAGGTGTTATTATCCCTATTTCAAAGAAAAATAAAAACCAAGGATCACTGAGATTAAATTATTTCCACAAAGTCACATTTAATAAGGGGCACAATCAAGATTTGTATCTGATTTACTCCAAAAATAATAGCTGCTAACATTTGGGGAGAACTTATAAATGCCAAGCACTATTCTAAAATCTTTACATATATCTCTCTATATAAAACCCTAATATGCAAATAGATGTAACGAAGGAACAACCAAACAACTGTCGCTATGATGTGCGCTGACCACCAGGGGGTACGTGCTGAACATGGCGGGCATCGGCAATAGGTGGCAGAGCATGGAACATGGCGGGTATCTGCCATGGAAGGATGGTGGAGCAGGTGAGCGGGGCACCAGACCAAGGCAGGGCATCAGTCACTGTCACCAGGGTGAGCCTCTGGTGGTTACTGAAAATTCTTTGCTCCCACATGCTATGGTCCTACCCAGAGCTCACACCCGCTGCTGGCCCTGATCGCTCCTGAGGGCTTCTCCACCTTCCCCTGCTCCTGAGGGGCCATCAGGGCCAGCAGCCACCACTTGACCCCCTGCCGACAATGGCCCCGCTCACACCCGCTGCCAGTACCGGAGCTGCCACTCGCACCCACTGCCGGGACCCGGCACTGGTCCGATTGCTCGGTGTCGTCAGCAGGTGCGAGCAGTGGCTGCCCCCCCGAATCGCCCCTGAGGGCTTCTCCACCTCCCTCTGCTCCTGAGGGGCAATCCCACTGCTCGCACCCACTGCTGGTGCCGACCCCAATGGCTCCGTGCCATCAGCAGGTGCGAGCGGGTCCAGTGCTGTCAGCATGTGGAAGCGGACAGGGGACCGGGGCTCAGCGGGAGGGGCTGGGCGGGGATGCAGAGGATGTGCCGAGACCTGCCCCTGTGCCCACCGTAGTTTTGTGGCTCACCCTTCCTTTCAAGGTGCACGGATTCGTGCACTGGGCCCCTAGTTCACTAATAAAGTTAAGAGAAAACTGTTAAAGTTAGATAGATTTACCTATCTACATATTGTCTCTAAAAAATATAGATGGAACAACAATGCATGTAAAAACTAGTTAAGTCAAATTTATATTTAAGGTTATTAGTTTATATTTGTATAAATCTTTAGAGGTCATTTAAATATTAAATAATACAATTGTTTTATTTTACAGATGCTTAAAAGAGGTACAGAAAACTGATTTGTCAATCACAGGATTTGGAAAATGAACAATATTAGTTTGAGTCCATAGTTCTTCATTGTTTTTGAATTATTAAC
Source organism: Eptesicus fuscus (assembly GCF_027574615.1). Taxonomy (NCBI): domain Eukaryota; kingdom Metazoa; phylum Chordata; class Mammalia; order Chiroptera; family Vespertilionidae; genus Eptesicus; species Eptesicus fuscus. Next base: position 106,402,132 of record NC_072474.1, on the reverse strand, counting down.
TACAGGAGAAATCAGGATAACAAATTAAAAAGTTAAAAAAATTATTTCTAAAAGAAACATTTTCTACTCTCAGTCACTAGGAGCTAAGAGAAGCAAGACATCAATGTAATTGGCATCATCTAGAAGGCCCCATTGAAAAGAGAAGCCTAATCTAGGTTTTGAAAAATAACTGAGAAGAGGATAGAGCAAGTAATGTGGACAAGGTTGGCATGTGACCTTTGGTGTCTCTTCTAGTTTTAGGATTTTTTCGCCTTCTGGTGCCCTCTATTCTACCCCCAACCCTTTCTTGTAACCTAAAGGATAGCACATCTCTTTATCTTAGGGTTTCTCAAATAATTGGAGAGATCTCTCAGTGTTTTTTTGACAAGCTTTCCACTCAAACACGACAGGATTCAAGCTGTCTCACTTAGCTTCAGGGCTCATTCTGAAAGATTAGTAAATGCATCTGGAAAGGATTTCTTTAAAATATGAATATGGTTGCCCATTAAACAATTCAGCATTCACTTTCTGGTGTGAGTGGTCCAATTGAATCAATGATATGATGGTGATGGTGATGGTGGGAGAATGCCTTCCACTTTAGGAAACTTTCTGCAACATTGCACCTAATGTATCTTGAAAAGAGTTATCCTGTATTTTATGATCCAAGCATGTGCAGTATGTGATCTTAATATAAACAAACTAATAGATGATTTGGAAATACAGCTAGAAAATGTCATAAGAATATATTATTTCCCTATGGGTTAAGTGTTTTGTTTGTTTTCCTGCTCTAATTTCCTTTTCCTGGACCCTCATGCCTAAACTGAGTGGATTCTTGGGTTCCCCAATTTAATATGTCAGAACATCTGGGCTCACATATCATGACCCTTTTCATGTGCCCTCTCTATGAAAAGTGTCTGTCACATACCACTCTAATGAGCTGGCCTTAGGGTGGTGATTACAAAAGATAATCATAATTATTATTATCTTTATTATATTATAACTAGAGGCCCAGTGCACAAAATTTGTGCATGGGGGTGTGTGTCCCTCAGCCCAGCCTGCGCCCTCTCCAATCTAGGACCCCTTGAGGGATTTCGACTGCCCACTTAGGCCCGATCCTTTCGGGATCGGGCCTAAATGGGCAGTAAGACATCCCTCTCACAATCCAGGACCACTGGCTCCCAACTGCTCACCTGCCTGCCCTCCTGATTGCCCCTAACCGCTTCTTCCTGCAAGCCTGATCACCCCCTAACCACTCACCTGCCGGCCTGATTGATGCCTAACTGCTCCCCTGTTTGCCTGATTGCCCCTAACTGCCCTCCCCTGCAGGTCTGGTCACCCCAAACTGCCCTCCCCTGCAGGCCTGGTTCCCCCCCCCCCAACTGCTCTCCCCTGCAGGCCTAGTCACTCGCAACTGCCCTCCCCTGTTGGCCCAGTCACCCCTAACTGCCCTCCCTTGCCAGCCTGGTCCCCCCCAACTGCCTTCCCCTGCAGGCCTGGCCCCCCCGAACTGCCCTCCCCTGCAGGCCTGGGTACCCCCACAACTGTCCTCCCCTGCAGGCCTGGCTGCCCCCAACTGCCCTCCTCTGCTGGCCTGGTCACCGCTAACTGCCTTGTCCTGCTGGCCTGATAGCCCACAACTTCCTTCCCCTGCTGGCCATCTTGTGGTAGCCATCTTGTGTCCACATGGGGGTGGCCATCTTTGACCACATTGGGGCGGACATCTTGTGTGTTGGAGTGATGGTCAATTTGCATATTACCTCTTTATTATATAGGATGAGGATTGCAATAATTTTAAGTCATTACTATGTGATAGATGGTGTATAATATGCATCACATCAATGATGTCACTGAATCATCACAACATCCTGATAGGGTTGGCAATATTTTTAACCCCCTTTTACAGATGAGGTCACTGAAATATAAAAACTTAAGTGCCTCACCCAACATTGAAAGGGAACAGAATAGAACAATCCAAAATATGCCATTTTGGCATAAGAATTGTGTTGAGCTAAAGGTGATTGAAAGTTTGCAGATGCAGGAAGAGTTCTCTGCCCTCTTTTTATCTAACTAAAAGCAGAGCACACATTTCCCTTTGTGAACATGCCTCCCCACCCTCCACCCTGTGCCAGGAATCAGGGAACAGCTCCTATCACCAGAGATAGAGAGGCAGCACCAAGGTTAAGTCTGCATAAACAACCATAGCTAAAATAACCCTTATCTTCTATTAGTTTCCCCCATATATTTCCTAGTCACTTTTCCAAGTTATCATCCCTTAAAATTCAAACTCCCTTTCTTTGTTGTTAAAATGACATATAAGCTCCAGAGTTTGCTTCTTTGAATTTCACTTCTTTTCTTTGAACTTTCATGCACATAAGTATTAATCAAATTGTATATCTTTTCTCCTGTTCATCTGACTTTTGTTAGTATAAATTGCAGGTCCCAGTTACTGAACATAAGAGGATAGAGGAAAAGTTTTTCCTCCCAGACAATTGGTAGAAGTCAAAGAGTTGAAATTTAACCACAGAAATTCTCACTCAAGAGTTGTTTTTACATCCCTGGGGAGGTATTTGTAAAGATCAGTATTTTTGTTTTGTTTTGTTTTTATTGTGGCCCCACTAAACAAAGAGAAACAAGATTTAAAATGCAAATGATATCCAGAAAGGTAGCAAGTGGTAGGGTCTTAACCTCTACTGAAATGTAAATGTTTAGTAGCAAGTTCTTTACTGGAGCAAGGTCAAGAAATGAGATGTGGGGAAGGAGGGACTCAGAAGAGAAGTGGGAGAAAGGAGGGAAGTTGAAGTAAAAAGAGAAGAGTGGAAGAAAAGGGGGAGAAAAAAATGAGAGGGAGAAGAGATAAGTGATTCTCTGTGCCAGCCACCTTGACAGATTCAAGCTGAATTCAGCCTGTTTTCTGCCTGTGGGATTCTCAGACACTGCCAGGGAGAAGAGATCTAAAATATGATTTTAAAAGGCTATTGAAAAGAGATGAGCAAGGAATTATTTCTCCCTGAATTAGTCCCACCTCCTCGGTCCATAGTCTCTGGGTTTCTTTTAACTAGACATGCGTAGTAGCTCATCAATTCCACTTTCTCAGCAGTAGCTCCCAATGACCTCAGAAATAGAGCAGGTTTAAAAGTGTGACCAATGGCATTTCCATGAATGTTGCACTAGCTCTAGCCAGCCCAAGGGCCCTGCCTTCAATGTCTATTCCTAGGCTCTGGTGACTCCTTCCCGCTCACTTGGGGCAGGACCCTGCTGTCCCAGATCATCACTTCCTCAGCTTGTTCTCTCAGTTCTTAGGCACAGGATTCCCGTAGATTGACCTGGGCATTCTCAGAGCTGCATTGGCTCATTTCCTGTCACACAGCAGCACTTCGGAAAGAGAGCTCAACAGGTCTAGACTTAAATGCATTCCAGATCTCCAAAGACTCTGAATGATTATCTGGATCATGTCTGTATAAAGTGCTCTAAGGACTATGTGGAAAAAAATATTTGTAGAGTTCTCAAGATCCTTCTCTGAGAACACTTCTAAAGCCCCCTTATTTCTCTCTCTCTCTCTCTCTCTCTCTCTCTCTCTCTCTCTCTCTCTCTCTCTTTTCTCAGACACCAAACTCTAGAATTTTGTTTTTTAAGTTTAAATGGTCCTTGATTTAAGTATAAGCACACGCGACATACACACACAGTTATCACGAAGACCATTTCTTTGATCTCCAAAAAGAGAGCTAGAAAGGGAATGGTTTCTGAGAATTACATATTTCCCAGAACTTGCTGTCAATCAATGTTTTAGCTTGATTGACTCCTGCTAGAAATCACCAGTTTTCTTGAAACGCTATTATTTCAAGAAAATTACTGAAATGCTGTATTAGTTTTTTATTGCTGCTGTAACAAATTACAACAAAGTTGGTGATTAAAACAACACAAAATTTCTTATCTTACTGCTCTGGAGGTCAGAAGTCTGAAGTGGGTCTCTGAGGTGTTGGCAGGACTGTGCTCCATTAGGAGGCTTAGGAAGTAATCTGTTTTGTTTTTTTTTTGCTTTTTGCAGTTCTAGAACCTGTCCACATTCCTTGGCTAGTGGCCACCTCCACCTCCAATGCCAGCAGTGGCCAGTTGAGTCTTCCTCAGGCATTATTCTGAACCTGACCTTTGTGCCTCTTTCTTTCAAAGATCCTTGTGATTTATCGTGTCTGCCTGGATAATTCAGGATCATCTCCATATTTTAAGGTAAGCTGGTTGGCAACCTTAATTCCATCTGCAAGTTTAATTACCCTTTCCATGTAAACCAGCATTTCCACAGGTCAGGGGATTAGGACTTGGATGCCTTTGGTGGCGGGGGAGGGGGAGCATTAGTCTGCCCAACACACAGTTATCCTATATAATAAAAGGCTAATATGCAAATCAACCAAACAGCAGAATGACTGGTCACTATGACATGCACTGACCACCAGGGGGCAGACGCTCAGTATAGGAGCTGCCCCCTGGTGGTCAGTGCGCTCCCAGAGGGGGAGCGCCGCACAGCCAGAAGCCGGGCTCATGCCTGGCGAGCGCAGCAGCGATGGTGGGAGCCTCTCCTGCATCTACAGCAGTACTAAGGATGTCTGACTGCTGGCTTAGGGAGTGGGCCTAAGCCATCAGTCAGACATCCCCCGAGGGCTCCAAGACTGCAAGAGAGCACAGGCCGGGCTGCAGGACTCCCCCTCCCCGAGTGCACAAATCTTGTGCACTGGACCTCTAGTGACATACAATTTACTTGTAACAGTAGACACTCCTTTAGATAAAAAAAAAAAAAAAAAGGCTATTCTAAATTTAACCCAAAAGATAGAATCTAATTTATAGGAGCAAACCACTTGCAATGTATTTGCATGAGTGTAAACGTTTGTGTTTAATATAGGGAAAAAGGACTTTGTCTTTGAAAAGGAAAGGGCAACTTTAATTGGCCCTCTTAGCTCTGAACTTCCAATTTTTTCTAAGAAAGGACTCTGAAGACAGTACATTTTAAAATATTAAAAAGGAACATCAAACATTTTAGAAGATGTAGGCTAATGAGGAGACAGAGGGGCACTGTACTTTCATTTTAGCCGTTGGAAGCAGTTAGATACAGAAGGGGTTTCCTGAACCCAGCACTAAACTTAGAGTTACAGAAAGTAGAACCCTGGAATGGATGGACTGCGATAATGTTGCTCTTTACAGAATTTCCGGGAGGGTCACATAAATTAATGGAGCAGGAGGTGCTTCCTAAGCAGAGAAAAGACACTCGCAGGCAACATTCTCAGTAGCTGGCCGAGACACTGCAGGGTGGGTAAGATTAGGACTGAAGTAAGATCATCAGCTACCAAGGTTTTCATTTTTAGTTAAAGTTGTTAGTGCTCTGAACTGGAGAAAATCACAGATCATGTCTCAGAAAGACTGATTCATGGCAGTAAAAAGACTGTGGAAAATGAGGGGCTTTCTCCTAAGAACACTGCCTTTAAATGGGCTGGTATCTTACATACTTGAGTTAAAAGAGCAACTCAAACACTTTCCAAATGCCTGCATTTATCCAGGATTTTGTTGTAATTTTACACGTGTTTGCACTTTTGCAGACTTTGCCTCACTTATTCCCTGTATCAGTTTATTTTAAAAATGAGAGCATTGAGGTTATGAGAGTTTGCCTTATCCAAGGTCATGAACAGCAGCAAAACTGGGTTTTAGGACCAGGTGTTCTGGCTCCATATCTGGATTTTTTTTTTTTTTTCTTCCCTAGGACTTCACAGAATGCGTTTTCTGTGTCGGGTGCTGTGGTAAATGCTTTACATTGGCGATTTATAAAATGAGAATAATAAAAATGCGTACCTACTCTTATTGTCAGGAGCAATAAAGGGGTTAATACACAGTACAGCTAAAGCCTTCAGGGCATTGCAGAGTACAAAGTGAGTGCTTTCCTTGCAAGACTAATTATTATTATTTCTTCACCAGCCATCTCTGAACTATTTCTATTACTACACGCATTTGATAATGGAAGAAAGTGGAATTCAAAATGGTTAAGACACAACTGCTGTTCCTCAGATGTGACCATGAACCTGTCCTCATTCACAAAGCCAGCCTCACATGGTCTGAAAGGGCTCGGTTCTTTGACACATAGCCACCCCCAGTCTCTCAATTAGTTCTGGTCTTCCAACCAAGACAGAGCGCAAACTAACGGAGCTGTGACATCATTCAATCTTTGTGGAAAGACCCTCAGACTTCAGATGCTGTAGCTCAGGAACCATTGCTTTATCTGAGGACTGTGACCTTCACATCATTTCCCTCTCACTTCACTCGTGCATTTCTTCATTCATTCTTCAAATGATTTGACACCGAGTATGTGCCATGCAAGATAGGCAAGGAGTGTGGGGGTTCCCTACCATGAAGAAGCTCACAGCCCAGAAGGGGAGTTAAGGAAGGAATGCCTATAAATCACTAAATCCAGGAAGAATACGGGTGTCCGTGAGGAAGTGTGTTTAAGGTGCAGTGGGCGCTCAGAGTAGTGAGAGGATCAGGGACGTAGGAGGGCTGAGGTCCATCAGAAATGCTTCACAGAGTCTGTGTTTGACCATGAGTAGTGGTTCAAGCATTCCTTCAATGAATCTATACCCATGTGTTAAGTGTCTACTATATGTTAAAATACGAGACCCCTCAATTCCATCCAATTCAATGGGCTTCACCTTGAAAATATCACCTCTCTCTGCATAATTCTCACTAACATTGATCTGAACTTCCTGGTTTCACTCTCACATCCCATGGTCTGTGTTTTTTTTTTTTTGTTTTGTTTTTTTTTGCACAATATTAATCTTTATATTGATCTTCAATTCATTTATATTAATCTTTATAGATGAAAGAGTACATTTTTCATATAACTTCCCTGCTTCTAGATTTCCAGTAGTTGTTTCTTCCTTTGGGGGTAACTTTACCAAGTATTGGCCTTTCTTTGATCTTACTGAAATCAATTTCATCCTCTAACCCTCCTCTCCCCCTCCCCCCCACACAAAATGCCCTCCAAAATCACAGTTCTCTCACCACATGGTCTTTTAGTTTTTTGAATAAACCAAGATTATCCTGCCTAAACCCGTTGTGCTTCTTGATTCTTCCATGTGGAAGGCTCTTTCCCTCAAGGCTGTTTCCTTCTTATGTCTGGCTTACTCTCATCACTCAGTTTTAGATTCAAATGCTGGCTTCAGAGAGGGCTTCCTTAGTCACCCATTCAGAAATATTCTGTCTTCTATCACCACTGCCCATAAATCTATCAAATTGCTCTTTTATTCTCTTCATAAGACTCACTCCTCTCCCTGAACTTATTTTTCTTTATATCTTTGTTATTGCATTCACTTCCTATTCTTTCCACTTGCATATAACACTTCTGTAAGCCCATTATGAATCTTATTTGCCATATAATCTCAGCATCTAGAAGAGTGCTGGGCAATTAGAGGCTTTTAATAACTATTTGTTGAATGAATGAATGAATGAATGGCATATGATAAGGTTCTTTTCTTGTGCAGGGAATTGAAATTATATGAATTGGCCCAGCAATGATCATAATCAGAGATTACTAAGTAACTTCAACTTCTAGTACAGTGGGCTCGAGAGAGAAATCATCAGACTGGGAATTGGGGGGAGGGCAGATAATGAAGAGGCACAAAGTATCTATAAGAGAGTTGAATATAGAGGACCTAATAAGTGTTTCTGGGCAGTGGAGTGACATGATCATAGCAGTGTCCTGTTTGCATAGGAGTGTGGGGGTTCCTCTGGTAATAATAAGAGCAAAAGCACAATGAAAGAAAAAGAAAGAGACCAGAGACAGGAAGACCAGTGAGTAGGCTGCTGCAGGAGTTTTTGCCAGAGGTCGTGTCAGTGGGCAGAAAGGGATGGGCACAGACAGTGGTAGAGATGCAGAGGTAAACCTGGCAGGAGAGTATAAAGCAGAGACCAAGGATAGGAGGCATCCAAGATAAGCTGATTGTGAAACCTGAGGCTTGTTTTGTCAACATTTTACTCTCTCTGACTAGTGAAAAAATAAAAAAAGGTGGTAGGACTGTATTGAAAGGGTGAAAGGATAACGAATGATTTTGATGAACTGAATAATCAAGATGTCGGAAGGACCAGAAAGAAAGCTGCTCTGAGTGGCCCACATAGTGGTGTGCGGACCTCTGCTGGAGAGGGCTGCCCTTGAGGTGACTCATCTCTAGGCACTCTTGAGCATGCCATCTATCTATCTGCAAAGTTCAAACTTCAAAAAATGCATTACTGCTTGGCCGGCCCACCTTGAGCCAGGCAAATACCTCTGTTATATCCACCAATTATAGCCAGGAGACAGGTCACATAAAGAGCATTGGAGAGTCACTTAATGGTCTGTGGTTTGTTTAGGAGAAAGGAAACTCTTGAGGGTCCGGACAGCCACTCCATGTCACCCCTGGATGAAATTGGAAGTAGGAACATGCAGGGAGGTGCAGGTAACTGAACTTTTTATAGAGTTGTGTTTGAGTAACACAAGCAGGGAATGCACAAAGATGCTTAGTTCATGACTTAGAAATTATAAAGTTAGACCTTGGCTGAGAGGCCAGAGCTAGAGATACAAATATTAGATTTATCTAGATAAAGGTGATAGTTGAAGTGGTGAAGTGAGTGAAATAGTCAGGTAAGAGAATATTCAGAGAGAGAAACGGAGCAAGGAATTCTAGGAGCAAGAGGAGCTAAGTGTGCCAGAGCAAGTGTGATAAGAGATCTAAGGAGACTTTGGAGTGAATTAAGAGAAGAAAGGGCTGCAAAGAGAGGATTACCATTGTGTTAAATGTAGAAATCCAGTAATTTTCCAAATTAACCCTAGCACAAATTAGTTTGGGGATATTGAAAGTACATATGTGTGCATATGTGTGTGTATTGTAGTGGTGAAAGGGGAAAGGTAATGCTTGAAGGGATTTTCAACTGTGATTCTATGCTTTTCCATTCAATCCAAGACAAATCTACAAGTATCACTGAGTGTCCAGTATGTGCCCAAAATTGGGGCACATATGTACAAGTGAGCTAGCTCCTGCTCTCTTGGAGCCCACAGTACAATGGAAACTGCAGAGAAGTAAGCAGGCAGTTATTAATTATTTCAGTGAAACCAATGCTGGTTCATCCTGTGGGCTCATTAGATTGGTGGATATTTAACTTACACTTAAAATTGTACAGGTTTGCTAGGAAAAAAAATTATCATCTAAGCTGAGAACTTATGGATGAGCAGGGTGAGACAAAGATGGGGAGAATATATCTTTGGAAGAGAGAACAGTAAGTGAAACATCTGAAACATGGCCAAGAGCTCAGTGCCCTGAGGAGAAAGGGACAGGAACAGCATAGAGTGAATGGACTGAACGGCCAAAAATTGTGTTTCAAGATATGAGGCATTTAAGGTAAGTAGGACACAGATGACGCAGGCTCTTTAAACGTACTACAGGAGTTTGTTTAACCTTGAGAGGACTAGGGAACCTGGAAGGATGTAAATAGAACCACAAGAGCATCAAATGTGTTCTTTAGAAAGATCACTGTTATTATTGTGTAGAGAACTGATTGGGAGGTGAGTGTGGCTGAACTACAGGGAAAGAGACAAATTGAGAGGCTGTTCCAGAAATCCAAGTGAGAGAGAAATTAGGAATGTGGCCTAATAGCTAAAGAGATTTGGAAGGATGTGAGAGATACAGAGGTAATGGAATCTCCAGATACTTGGAACTGATTAACAGGAAAGCTAGAGAGGGAAAGAATCCTGGGTGATGTTCAAGCTTCCAGAGAACAAACAAATAGACAAACAAACAAACAAAACCATTTATCCACTTTAGTTGAAACTTGAGATTATTTGTGAAATTAGTTATAAGAGATGAACAAATCGCTGCATGTAGGTTTGCAACAAGAAGCACTAAGTTAAGTGACTGCACAGTACACTAGTCAGAGACAAGGTGGACACAAGGCAGGCACATCACAAGCTGGAATCTACTAGAATGGGTGACTTAATATCCCCAGAACATTCATCTCCACCTTCAGGACACCGTCATTAGTAAGGAAGGCAGTAAAACAGAACTGAGTATCAGTGGCATGTGAACATTTGTTTACGGCAACGTAAAATCAAATGCTTTTGCTCAGTCGACTCTCCCCACCTCCACCTGACGCAGAATGGCAAGTTCTCCAGGTGGGAATATGCCATCTATTCTATAATGCCAAGTGGGAGGCTCTCTCGTTACCATACAAATCATAGCAAATCCATCTGGCTCTAAGGACTAACCAGAATTTGACCAGTTCTCAGCACATCACTACCACATCTCTGATCCAAGCCACTGTTTGTTTCTCCTTCCTGAATTCTGTCTCTTAAACTGTCTCCCAGTTTCTGCCCTCGCCTTCCCATTTTCTATTCTATAGAAAATACAGCCAGAGTAAACCTTTTCAAACATTGGCCCAATCATGTGATTTCTCTGCTTAAAATCTGCCAGCAGCTCTCATTTTTCCAAAAATAAAAAGTAAAAACCCATTTACAATGGGGTATGAGTTGTGTAGGATAAGTTTCTTATCTCATCTCTCATTACTCCTTGCTTACTCACTCGCTCTAGCCGAAGCTGTCTGTCTTCTCATTGTGCCTTGATCATCCCAGGCATGCTTCTGCCACAGGGCCTTTGCACTTGTGGTTTCCTCTACCTGGATCAGTCTTTACCCAGATTTCCACGTGGCTCACTCCTGTGACAATGTCAGTGTTTTATTATTATGCCCTTATTGAGCCTGGAAGGCTGCCTTATCCAAAATTACCTTCTTCTACTCCTAATTCTCCCTTACCTCTTCTAAATCCTTTTTTTTATTCTTCTTAGCAATTACAACTATCCTATAGTGTATATATTTTCTTCATTTATCTTGTTTTCCTCCAAATGCCATTTGGCAGGATTTTTGTCACCATTCACTATCCCCAGTACTGAGGTGACATGAGTGCTGTTGAAATATCTACTTAAAGCAACAAACATTCTCATTCCTAAGCACACATGGTTCTCTCTTTAATTAACACTAATAAATATATACATCACCATTAAATCTTTTGTATTTAAATGTAACACAATGTAAATAGATATAAAAATTCCAACTGTCCTCTAGGAGAAAGCACTATAAAATTGTTTCATAAATTGCATATGAGGAAATTAAAAATGTAACAAGGAATTAAAGCTCAAAAACACTGTGAGTGATTAAAACAAAGGTAATTAGTCTGCATTTCAAGGTAGGTGGGTCCTTAAATAAAGAGCTCTTAATTTTTTTTTTTATTCTGAGATTGATTAGGATATATAAATTTTGGGTTTGAACTGGGAGAGCAGAATTGGACAACGGGATTTTAAAAATAAATTTAAATGATTTATTTTTTTTCCAATTAGTTTACATTCAATATTATTTTGTATTCATTTCAGGTGTACAGCATAGTGGTTAGACAGTCATATATTTTACAAAATGTTTCCCCTGATATTTCCAGTATCTACCCGGCACAACACATAGTTATTAAAATATTATTGACTCTATTCCCTGTGCTGTACTTTACACCCTGTGAGTATTTTGTAACTACCAATCTGTACTTCTCAATCCCTTCACTTTTTTCACCAGGGAATACCATGTGTGCTGAAGTGAAGAGATTGAAGTCAGAGAATTCATGCTCCTTAATAATCAACAACAGTCATTTACTGAGTATCTACTTCATTCAAGATATGGTAGCAGCAAGTCTTCACATATTATTTCCTTGAATTGTTGCAAGGCCTCTGTGAGGTGTATATTATCAGCTCTTAGCAGAAAAGGTAGCAGAGATTTAAAGTATTATTATGTTTTGCACATAATTTGTTGGCACTGAAATCAAACCTAATCTGCCACAAGAAACACAGTATTGCAGAGAGGTTTGTTCTTTGAACCACCCTTGCCTTCTAGCCACAAGATGAAGACATTTTTCATATGAAATTATTTTACACATATTAATTTGGTTTCCAGGTAAGTACATTAAAACCTTCTGTATTCCATAATGCAGATCAAAGAGCATGATTGTTTTTATGGGAATATGAGCCAGGAGTGCTAAGCTGCCTACTTAACAAATGAACATTGAGAATATAATTCAGTTCCTTCTTCTCAGAGGAGATAAATTGGTGGCAAGGATCAATTCCTCAATGCATTTCCTGTGTCATCTTTCCAGCTAGCATTTGGTTGTGCTGTATTTTCTCCCACCACTGAAGTACAAAAGCTGCACAGAAGTAAATGAGGAGCCCAGAGCCAATTTCTCATCCCAGACACTGCAGATTTCAATGTACATCTGCAAGCTCCAAATACGACTATAAACACGCCAGCCAAAACAAACTGCAATTTTTATAAAATCAATCTGGGGAGTATATGTTCCTGAAACCTAATGCTCCTGTCTAAGAGTGTGGTAGGAAAATGCAAGAATGGAAGGATAGCTCATACTCCATTCATGGATAGTGGTGTGTCCCATATGAAACTTGGTAGGGATAATCAAGCCTTATGGCCTCATCTTTCTCTCTTTGTCACTTCCTGAGAGTGAGATGTATAAGAAAGCCAAGAACTGCTCCTAGCCAATTCAGAACAGAGCTGTGCATCGCAGGGCTACTCAAAGCACAGCTTCAGCATTACCTGGGAGAGTATTTAAAAAGCCAATTCTTGGGCATACCACAGATATGCTAAATCAGAATCTCTGGGGTGGGGTGCAGTGACCTGTACTATATCTGGATGACTGTGATGCAAGCTAAAGTTTGAGAAGCACAAACTATAGGGTAGGGATTAAACTTTGATCCAGAGAATGGCGTTCAAGTCTCTGTAGTATCACTTGCTAGAGAATTATATTTAGATAAATCTTTTCACTTCTCTGGATTTTGTGTCCCTTATGTGTAAAAGAGTTGCATTATCCTGAGTTGCTTCTGAACCTAACATTAGAGCATTTTGTGGTTACTTGATGCTGATATAAATGTCCCCCACATAATGAAATATTTAAGTATCATTACCTGACTGATCACTGTCTCCTAGTTAGTGTGATGGTGATGGTGATGATAATGATGATGGTGATGATAACTGAGCACTTTCTCACTTTTCGGGAGTTTGACATGTGCTTGGACTATTGCTGTTCTCTAGTAGTAATTATTTTGAATTTAGTACTGAGGAAAACTAGACAGGTTATGTAACTTATTTAATATCATACACAAAGTAAGTTTTGAATTTGAATCCAGATTTGGCTTCAAAAATCCATGTTCCCTCCCCTCTGCTAAGGTCTGTCTTCCCAGACCAGGTGTCTTTCATCAAGGGAAGGAAAAACTAAAACTAAAACAAAACAAACACCCCCGCTGTCCACAGATGGGGCTAGGCTGACCTAATGGTTTGATTCTCTTAAGTATGTAAAGCCGTTACTTTGAACACATTTAACACATATATCGACTTGACTTCGTATAAAAGCCACTTTACCTTAAGAGTGATCAATAAATAAGGCTTGTAGTTGTGCTAAGTGCTGATTTATTGACAACTCTGTGATGCTTTGTCCCTGGTGAAAAAACAATGCAGGAACTGAAAGTTGGAGAGAACTTTGGAAAGCTGCTAGCTTAACAAAGTCATTATAGGCACAAGAAAATTTAGAACAATGGCTTGTCCAAGGTCCCACAACTGGTTAGTAGCAGGGATGGGATCAGAATGTACCTTACTGCCTACTTGAGTTGGTGCTCTTGCCAATATTGTTTTATTACATCAAAGTGAATATTCCTTTTGTGGGAGCAGTTATATATCCATATATCCATGTTCAAGGAAAATTTATAAGAAAGATGTGGTATAACAGTCTTCAATAATAAGCAAGAATTACTCAAGCTAATAAAGTCAGGACAATAATTCTGGGCAGAGGCAACAGCCTAAGAAAAGATAAGGAGTTCTGGAACCAAATGCTATGTTGGGGGACTATCAGAAAATTAGTACTAAAAAGTAAATAGTGCAGCCCTGGCCAGTGTGGTTCAGTTGGTTGGGTGTCATTCCATCCTGTGCATTGAGGTCTTGCAGGTTCAATTCCTGGTCAGGGCACCTGCCTGGGTTGAGGGTTCGATCCCTGGGGGTAGGGGCATGCAGGAGGCAGCCAATTGATGTTCTGCTCTCACATTGATGTTTCCCTTTCTCTCTACCTCTCCCTTCCTTTCTCCCTAAAAATTCAATAAAACATTTTTTTAATAGTCAAAAGTACAATTCAGGGAGCAGTTGGAAATAGAGTGGCCAGTTCATGGAGGGCTGAATATGTCATTCCAAGGCATTGGAAATTCATAAAGAGCTGTAAAGAATTTAGGCAGGAGGATGACATGGTCAGATTTTCCTCTGGCTACAGTGTGGAATATGAAACATCAATTTAAGGGGTAGGGGAAAAAGGGAGGTTAGGGGAATCCAAGCCTGAAGATAGTGAGGCCAATTATGCTTAGAATATTCTGACAAAAGAAGGTAAAGCCTGTTCTAGGTCAATTTTACTAGCAATAAAGTAGAGAGGGAAGAGTGAAATATTTTTGAGAGGTCAAATGACCAGGACTTAGTGATTAATTGAATAAGAAATAAAATGGTATAAGCGTAACTCCCCAATGTCTATCTCAGGTAACTGATGGATAGTGATGAATCAGGGAGAATAAGGAGGAATGCATCTGGCCATGTGGAAATAGTAAACCTAGTATGGAGGTCACTGCAGGATTGGATCATCACTGTGGAAACATCCTGGAGAGACAGTCAACACATTTGGCCTATAGCCCAAAATATTGTAATGTAGGAGGCTGCCCAAGGCAAGAGGGTAGCAGGGTCAAGCTGAGAGTCCAGGAGAACACAATAGAAGAGGAAGAACCTCAACAATTGTTAGGAAGAGAAAACAGAGAAGTTGGAAGGGGAGAGGGAAAGTCTTATGCCAAAAAGAAAATAGTGAGTGATAATTCCTTGTAAATGCATAGAGTCCCACTGAAGTAAAAACTAACTTCATTTTTTGCAATGTGGGTGTAATTGGCTTGGAAGGGGAGGCAGTATGCATGGGAATCTCAAATATAGAAGAAGTGAGAACAAGAGTGTTTCTTTTTTTAAAATATATTTTATTGATTTTTTGAGAGAGAGAAAGGGAGAGGGATAGAGAGTTAGAAACACTGATGAGAGAGAAACATCGATCAGCTGCCTCCTGCACACTTCCTACTGGGTATGTGTCCACAACCAAGGTACATGCCCTTGACCGGAATCAAACCTGGGACCCTTGAGTCCGCAGGCCGATGCTCTATCCAGTGAGCCAAACCGGTTAGGGCACAAGAGTGTTTCTTACTTTAAGGGTTTAAAACATGTTAAAGAAGGGAGGGGACATGGGAATGGAGTGATTTAAGCATAACACATAAACATAGTGAAGAGCCAACAGAGAAAAATAAGTCAAGGTAGAGAGATGGACCAATTAATGGCACATCTCTGGAAGTAAAGCGATCAACATGATGTCATTGGCTCTGGCTTAGAAAAATCTCATTTACTGATGTAAATAACAAAGGTATAGACCTTTTCCTATTCAATATGTTACCTTTGTGGGAGTAGATTCTATATCACAGCTGTAGGTTCCTTGTAAAACACCAGAGGTTCCCAGATTAAAATGTGAGCTGCAGATCAGAAGTCCAGAAAGAATTAATGAGTTTCCTGACACCATCTGGTCTCATGGAGTGCTTCATTCATGTATAGGGACAAAGCAGCCACATGTTTTCTGTGATTGGCAAGCTCTCTGGCCATACAGGTATGGCAGATAAAACTAACCAATAATCCTTGGACTCTTTCCACTTATTCCAAAACAAACATTATATATACCGTATATGTGTGTGTGTGTGTGTGTGTGTGTGTGTGTGTGTATAGAAATGTTTTTCAACATATAACTTGTCTAAGAGCTCAGACCAAATGGGTTCCCAAATTATGCTGAACAGTGGGACAAGTTTGATGAATTTCAGTATGAATATGGTTTGGCACAATTTCATTTGAAAACGGAGTGATCAAATTTGAGGGAGCGGGTATCCAGCATTCTTGCGTGGTTTGAATATAGAGTGACTTTGGACTCAGTGAAAGAGAGAGAACAGATCCTTGCTAGGTGCCTCAGATACCTTCTTATTTAATCAGAGCAGCCAACCTGTCAGGGAAACATTATCCAATTATTGTGAATAATTATTGTCAATTAGTGTGATTCTAAAACATACTATTTCCCCTGACAATTTAATTTTTCTGGAATTTGCATTCAACTTTTGATTGATCTGCTCATTTAATAGAATTTTCCCTTCTTAAAAGTGGTTATATCAAGAGGATAGCAATAAAGAGCATTGGCATGGAGGAAATTAGGGCATAGATAAGTTATGTATCTTGCTCAGGGATACAAACTGGAATTAACAGAGCCAAGATTTAAGACCAGGTCCCTCTGATTTGAAATCCGAGCAAGACAAATATTTATTTACCATCTCCTATGTTGATGCAGAATCTATTCTAGGTCCAGTGTATAAGAAGTGACAGGACAAGAGTGTCATGTGCTCTCAAGAAGTTTGCATTCCAGTCCAGCCAGTATGGGACAGTGGTTGAGCATTGACCCATGAACCAGGAGGTCACCATTTGATTCCCAGTCACAGTTCGATTCAGGGCACATACCCGAGATTCAGGCTCAATCACCAGTGTGGGGCATGTAGGAGGAAACTGATGGATGATTTACTGATGTTTCTATCTTTCTTTCCTTCTCCCTTCCTCTCTCTGAAATCAATAAAAACATTTTTTTTAAAGAAGCTTGCATTCCAGAGGAGAGAGATGGACACTAAAGTAAACAAGAAGATAAAGGAAATTTAGATGCTCTATAAATGCCAAAAAGAACATTAAGTAGGGCTAGGTGATAGGGACAGATTTGGGAGTTGCTTTTTGCAGGTCTTTCAGTAACACATGAAGGAAGAGCAACTGCAAAGGCCTTAAGACAGATAGTAGCTCACTCTTGACCAACTTTCAATTCAGATACTCCTATAGTGAGCCATAGGTGTCTCCCTTCAAGGGCCCATAATCTAATGGTGGAAACAGATATGTCAAGTGATAAATGATAGGGGTATATCAAGAGCGATGAGGGAGATGCAGTGATGATTCTACAGAACCATGGAAAAATGGAAGTGTGCTGTGAACAGAATCAGTGTGCCAGGGAGGGGGCAGCGGTCTCCAAGGAGAAGAAGGAATTTTCCTGGGATATGGGGCAGGTTGTGGGTGAGTGTGTGCTATGCCTGGGAAGGATAGCATGTGAAAATTCATGGAGGTGTGAAGGAGCACAGCATATTCAGTATATTCTCCTGGGTGTGCTAAGCTAGGGTCCAGAATGGGGAGAAGCAGAGGATAAAGCAACGAAAGGCAACACCTGGAAGCAATTGAGCTTGGCAAGGCTTCACAACAAATTCTCTGTTTTTGAGGACAATGTCACTGAAAATGCTCCAAGTGAATTTCCCAGCAGTGACTGTCTGGCTTTCCAAACTCTCTTGATGTCTGTGGTTCTCAACTCCCATTAGAGTCATCAGAGGAATTTATAATAAACTAGAGGCCCGGTGCATAAAATTCGTGCAAGGGGGGGATGTCCCTCAGCCCAGCCTGCACCCTCTCCAATCTGGGACCCCTTGAGGGATGTCGACTGCCCGTTTAGGCCTGATCCCACTGGGATCCCACATCCCTCTCACAATTCAGGACTGCTGGCTCCCAACCACTCACTTCCTGCCTGCCTGATTGTCCCTAACTGCTTCTGCCTGCCAGCCTGATCACCCCCTAACTACTCCCCTGCCAACCTGATTGATGCCTAACTGCTCCCCTGCCGGCCAGATTGCCCCTAACTGTCCTTTTCTGCCAGCCTGATCACCCCTAACTGCCCTCCCCTGCCAGCCTGGTCACCCCTAACTGTCTTCTTCTGCAGTCCTGGTTGCCCCCAACTGCCCTCCTCTAGAGGCCTGGTCGCCCCTAACTGCCCTCCCTTTTAGGCCTCGTTCCTCCCAATTGCCCTCCCCTGCTGGCCTGATCGCCCACAACTGCCCTCACCTCCTAGCCACCTTATGGCGGCCATCTTGTGTCCACATGGGGGCGGCTATCTTGTGTGTTGGAGTGATGGTCAATTTGCATATTACCACTTTATTATATAGGATATAAATTTTAAAAAAATTAAATCCCACCATGACTTGTGTGGCTCAGTTGGCTGAGCATCATCCCATGCACCGAAATATTGCTGGTTCGATTCCCAGTCAGGGCACATGCCTGGGTTGCAGGCTTGATCCTGATAGAGGGCTCAAAGGAGGCAGCTGATGAATGTTTTGCTCTCACATCAATGTTTCTCTCCCCCTTCCTCTTTCTAAAAATCAATAAGTATATTTAAAAAAAAATAAGTCCCTGGACAATTAAAATCAAAAGAGCTGGGAGTTGAGTTTACTAGTAGTTTTCTACCACTAAAGCAGCCAGTGTTGAGACTCATTCTTTCCAGAAGAATCAGCAAGGAAAGAGTTCTCCTGAAGGCCCGAGGACATCTTACACATGGCAGAGCCCCTCCGGGGAAGAAGCCATCCCCCAAATGACCAGGAGCTGCCAAGGACTGATCCTGGGACTGACAGTATCTATGTTCCTGGGTTTAGCAAAAGTCATTTTGAAAGTAAAGCAACTGGAAGAAATGTAATCATTATGCAACCAGGCTCTGAAATCTAATGGAGAGATCTGAACTTAATGTGCCCCAAAGGCTTCTCAGGAATTATCTCAGAAGAAAACAATGGTGCCAAAGGGAGGCCTGGATTCTAAAAGGTCCCAAGCTACCTCCTGGCTTTGCTTTTCCATAATGACACCTGAGGCAGGAGTGTTTGTTCTGCAAACCTTAGTTAAACAAAGTTAGCCTCCAAGACACCAGGGCTTTGGCAGAGAACTGTTAGTTTAATTGGAGCTCATCTGTTTTTGTTCCTAATGAGTCTCCAATTTCATAGCCTGCCCCTAGTTTGAAATAAAATGTCCCCCCTGCCTGGGATGATTAAAAACCTGTTTAAGCCTACAATATACGGTAGTTGCCGAAATGTTTCCACCAAACAACACTGCTCAGGACTGAAGCCGGCAGGCAGGATGGGAATAGAGAAAAACTGTTGCTCGCTGGAACTTTAAGAAAAAAAATCACATCCAATTATCCATGTTATACTTGGTTAAGGAAACCACCTTAGAATTGCACGTACTTCTCCAAGTTTGCTACAGTACTTGCTCCTAGCCCCCCTTCCTTAACACCTTTTCTAGTTTTCTAGGAGTTTTCTCATTTGTAGCGTGTGATGAACAATTTTAGGGGTCCATAACATTAAGTCCTGTCACAGTTTCTGGCTGAAATTAGGCTGTCTATCCTGATTGCCAGAGAGCTGCTCTATGCTAGAAAATGTCTTTGCTAAAAATAAACCTCTTATTGACAAAAGTACTAGTACTTGGGTCAGAATAAATGCAACTTCATCTGGTAATTATGGGCATTTTTCTCTGGGAAACTGCGAGGTGCTAATCACTAGGTGTTTCTTTAAGAGAAACATTGAAATAACATAAGTCCAAGCACCTCTGTTCTCAGACTTATACATCCCTTTCACCCTCCTCCAAAGTTTGGGATCTGAGGAGTTCAGCTGTCTGCCTTATATATTCTGCAAACTAGTGCATCAGAAAAAAAAAAATGTTCACAAATAATAAAGGAGATGTTTCCTGAATCACAATAATTAAACAGAGTAAGCTAATTTGCCCATTGACCTGTGGTTCTTAGCCTTTTAAAATATCCGATTAAAGGTGTGAAATTTGTTAGAAAAAGCAAACACACGTGCCCTGTTACACCATAAACATATGCAGTGGGCTCCATGATGTGTACACACAATAACTGGCTTAGTGAATGGCACATGGTTGATACTCAATAAATATTTTTTCACTGAGTGAATGCATAAATGAGTGAATGAAATTTCATGGTAAGTTTGGATGGCCATGAAGGATGATTTCAATAAACTCTGTCTTCAGAGCTTCCAGCATCAATGTGAAACATTATGAAATTGAATTCTCCCAATTTCTTCTAGCTCTGGAGATGTTCTACCCTTTTCTGTGTTAAGGGTCGACCATGTCCTTTCCTCCCCACACAATTTATATCCAGAGAGGGCAAGCATATTTGATTAGGACTCCATGTAGAGAATTATAATAACTTCCAGCCTCTCTCACAGAGATTAATATATATATATATTTCAGAGAGGAAGGGAGAGGGAGAGAGAGATAGAAACATCAATGATGAGAGATACTCATTGATTGGCTGTTTCCTGCACACCCCACAACACTAGGGATCAAGCCTGCAACCCAGGCATGTGTCCTGACCAGGAATCCAACCGTGACCTTCTGGTTCACAGGTTGTGGCTCAACACTAAGCCACCATAGGTTGATGCTCAATCACTGAGCCATACTGGCTAAGCTAATCTAGATTTTTTTTTAATGAAATATTTGGTTGTTCCTAAACTCCTCTGTAACACAGTTAATTACCATCTCTTGATTTCTTCCCACATATCTATTGTAATGCACGTTAACTTATCTTCTTTCTCAGGAGACATCATCTGGTCCCTTTATTTCCAAGTCCCAAGGTCATCTTAGTCCATATCCTGCAAAGGCAGCTATAGAACACTGGCTCAGGTTCCTCTCTGTGGCTGACCTGGGCTGCCTGCTCTGAGCCTCCTCAGACACGTGCTCTGAAAAGATGCTTCCACAGGGTCTATTTACAGGAACATATTCTGTCCACTCCCCCATCCACTCAACTGTCCTAACTGTCTAAGCCATTTAAAAAAATCTTGTTTGCCTACATCTTAGTCTTCTGGGGCTGTCATACCAAAAACCATAGACTGGCTGGTTTATGCAACAGAAATTTATTTTTCACAGTCGGCTGAGAAGTCTAAAATCAAGGTGCTGGCTTATCTGGCTCCTGGTGAGAGCTCTCTTCCTGGCTTACAGATGGCTAACTTCTCACTTTGTGCTCACACAGCCTTTAATCAGTATGTTCAGGAAGAGAGAGGGAGAGTGAGCTCTTCTTCTCCTTATAAAGCCACTAATCCCACATAAGGGCCCCACCCTCATGACCTAATCATAATTACCTCCAAAGGCACAATCTCCAAATATCATCACATTGGGTTTAGGATGAAACATGTGAATTTTAGAGGGACACAAACATTCAGTCCACAATTCCTACTGACTGGGGAGAGAAACAGTGTTCAAAGAAGAGGAAACAGAAATTCTTTTGAGAGCCTTTTGTTCACCAGATACATCTCATGCATACTTTATTAAATCCTACCACTATGGGGTAGCCATGTAGACTCCTATTTTAGAATCTGGACTCAGAGGGTCAGAGAGGTTAAGTCACTTGTGCATGGTCATATAGTTAGGAAACAGTGACCCAGGGACCCTCACCTACGTCTCACTGCACTACCCTTTCATGGCTGCAAACACTGGTTGGAGGATTGAATGGGGACCTTTAAATAACACCAACATCTAGACCCCACCCCCATTATAAAGATTCATCCAGCTCTTATTTATGGGGCCTCAGAGGTGGTCAGGAGCTTCATGATGAAGCTGAACATCTCTTTTCCAGCCACTGGCTGCCAGGAACTCATTGAAGTGGATGATGAGCGTGAACTTGGTACCTTTTATGAGAAGTGTATGGCCACAGAAGTTGCTGCTGAAGCTCTGGGTGAAGAAGGAAGGGTTACGTGGTATGAATCAGTGGTGGCAATGACACACAAGGATTTCCCCATGAAGCAGGATGTCTTCACCCAGAGCCTTGTACACGTGCTACTGAGTAAGGGACGTTCCTGTTATAGACCAAGGAGGACTGGAGAAACAAAGTGCAAATCTGTTTGGGGTTGCATTGTAAATGCCAATTTCAGTATTCTCAACTTGGTCATTGTAAAAAAGGGGGATCAAGATATTTCTGGTCTCAATGATACTACTGTGCCTCATCACCTGGGCCCCAAAGATCCAGCAGAATCTGCAAACTTTTCGCTCTCTCTAGAGAAATGATGTCTGCTGATATGGTGTGGAAAATCCCCTCAATAAAGAGGGTAGGAAACCTCAGATTCAGCGTCTTGTCTTATTACTTCACCTGTTGCTTGGAAGAAACAATGTGCTAAGAAAAATAAAGAAGGGGCTACAGAATCTTCTAAATGTTTGGCTAAGAGAATGAAGGAGGCCACATGAAACACTCCAGGCACAGTTGCCAAAAAAATCTCATAGACTGTCCTCTCTGAGAGTTTCTGCCTCTAAGTCTGAGTCCAGTCAACAATGAGATTTTTCTAAGAGTAACAAATAAATAAGAACAGATATTGAGAGAGAGAGAGAGAGAGAGAGAGAGAGAGAGAGAGAGAGAGAGAGAGAGAGAGAAAAGGATTCATCTAGACTGGGGATAAGGCTACCTCCACAGACAGGGGATTCTGACTTGTGACCTGTTTGGAAACCGCTGCATCTAACTCACTGCCTTCCCAAGATTAATAAATACTGAGGTTGCCTTTCAAGTGACAATGATCTCTGATGTGCTAAAACAGAAAAACATCATTTCAAGGCTCATCCCTGGTTTCTTAGGAAGTGATAAGCATATACCAACTGTCGACTTTGTCTGAGAGGGGTAATTATACTCACATACCTACTGCTTCTTAGGCATTGATATGTCACTTATTAAGGACAGAAGGTCTTGAAGATATTAGAAGACATAGGAGACACACACACAGACATCACTCCCAACAACAGCCACGAAAAAGCACCACCAGGCATTTTCTTCGATTCCTTCTGATAGGAATATGTCCACACCTTTTTCCCTTCCCCTGTTCACTAAAATAATATTAGATGTTACTATAAAGTCATGGGTTTTGATTTTAAGATGAAAATAACAAAGGGACAAAAAGAAACCTTTGGAGGTGATGAATATATTTATTACTTAGATTGTGATGTTGGCAATATAAGTGTATACAAAGGTCCAAATTCACCAAATTGTATACATTAATTATGTGCAGTTTTTAAAATACCAATTACACCTCCCTAGAGCTGGAAATATTTGAAAACCAGCATTTAAACATCTAAAGGAAATGTGGGGCCTTCCCAAGAAGCACTCTGGGGAGCCCGCACTGAGTTTAATGGTGCTACTGAAGCTCCAGCGCTTATTGAATTCCCCAGGTGAAATGCCTGCAGAGTTTGTGACACATTCTTTTGAATGTCTGCTGGAAAAATCCCTGACCTTTACATGATGGATGTGAGTTTTGGAAATAACAAAATTGTATTTGGAGACAAGTTCTACAGTCAAGCCAAGTGAACAAAACTAATAATGCCTTCACTACGGTCTTGCAAAACTTGTTTCAAGATCAATTACAATATAGAATTTTCCAACTGATTTTTAGCAATAATAGCATAGTATATTAAGGTCATAGATTAAGGTGAAAAATTTTTAGGATGAGATATATTTGAAAATGTAAGTTATGATTTTTTTTAAGGTTGTCTTTCTTGTATACTTGGGTTTTTGCTTGAAATGAGATCAATTTCAGTTGATATTAGGTAATTTCATGCTACCAGGGCAAGGATTGATGAAACAAAACAGTTTCTTTTTCTTTTTTCATTAAATTTTTTTTGCAGTTATGGTTGACAGTCAATATTACACTAGATTCAGGTGTATAGCATAGTGGTTAGATATTTATATAACTTACAAAGTGAACACCTCAATAAGTCTTGCACCCACCTGATACCACATAAAGTTATTACAATATTATCGACTATATCCCTTAGTCTGTAATTTACATCCCTGTGACTATTTTGTACCTGCCAATTTGTAATTCCTAATTCCTTTACATTTTCTACCTGCTCTTATCTGACAACCATCAGTCTGTTCTCTATGAGTCTGTTTCTGTTTTGCTTTTTAAATTTATTTTGTTTTATAGATTCCACATAAAAGTGAAATCATATGGTATTTGTCTTTCTCTGTTTGAGTTATTTCACTTAGCATAATACCCTCTAGGTTCATTTATGTTGTTACAAATTGTAAAATATCATTATTTTTTATGGCCAAGTAATATTCCATTGTGTATATGTATCAGTCTTCTTTATCCATTTGTCTTTATTGGAGCATTTAACCCATTTACTTTTAAAGTAATTATTGATAGGTATGCACTTATTGCTATTTTATTAATCGTTTTCTGATTGTTTTTGTAGTTCTTCTCTGTTCCTTTCTTACTCTCTTGCTTTCTTGTATGTTGATGACTTTCTGTAGTGTCGTGTTTGGATTCCTTTCACTTTATTTCTTGTATAGCTCTCGTAGATTTTTGGATTTGGTTACCATGTGCTTCATATGTACAAAACGATGTTTATAGCAGTGTATTTTAAGTTGATGGTTGTTTAAGTTCAAACATTCTAAAATACCTACCATTTTTACTCATCCTTTCCATGTTTATGTTTTTTTTTTCATTTTCTTTTACTTCTTCTGTGAGTATGTGTATCCTTTAATTTACTATTGTAAACATGATCTTCTTACTTTTGCCTTTTAACCTTTATACTAGCTTTAGTGTTGGTTGATTCACTGCTTTTATTATGTGTTTGCCTTTGTCAGTGAGAATTATTTTCTTTGTGATATTTTCTTATTCATTTTTTTATTTTTCTTCTTAAAGAGGTCTCTTTAACAGTGTTGTAATACTGGAAACCAAACAGTTTCAAAGGTTACTTTAGGTTGCATTGTCCTGTTCCAAGATCTACCTTTTATAAAACATAATGTGCACATATACCTCATTTATTCTACTAAATGTCTCCAGATACTGTAGCAACAAGATAAGCATAGTAAGGAAATAATTGGGCAAAATATAAATAATAATATTGATAATAATTAGGGGAAGCAAGAGAGAAGAAGTAAAATGCATTCACTTAAAAATAACCTGAAAATAATTGGCATGTTTGCCTTTTTGTGAAAGTCACTAAGCCAGCATCATGATCCGTCCTCATTAACATTACAAGTGCTGCTTCTACCATATTCACTTCCTGGTTGCATTATAGACCTGTTTGCATTCTGTGTGACTGATGAACTCAAGGCTTCATACAATCTTGGTTTCTGAAACATCTTCTCATCACTGACTGAGTCACAACCTGCCATTATTTTGAAAATCTTGTAAGGGTCTAGGATACTTGGACAAGGTTAATATTTTTCTTAGCGCTTTTTCATCTTCTTGTGTGTGGTATTATTTACAGCCAACT
This sequence comes from Eptesicus fuscus, assembly GCF_027574615.1. Classification (NCBI taxonomy): domain Eukaryota; kingdom Metazoa; phylum Chordata; class Mammalia; order Chiroptera; family Vespertilionidae; genus Eptesicus; species Eptesicus fuscus. The sequence goes on along the minus strand of NC_072474.1, from coordinate 106,376,899 downwards.
TTGGGAAAAAAACAACTTTGCATACTTACATCGCACCTGCTTCTGCATTATACATGACTGTGATTTAGACTTATAGAAAATGTTCACAGTAACCAGATCTCTGGGCATGCGTGTGCTTACTGAATAATTTATTTCTTAGTTTCCAACTAGAAAAACACATTTATAATGAAACTCTCTTTCTCACTTTGTCTCCATGTCAACAAGAATTAAGTCTCTTTGATATTGGCTGTACAGGCGAATCTCCCAACTTTGGCCTCAACGAAGCATAACCAATCCCATTAAAATCCTATTCCCAGAGTGCCTTTGAAAAATTTCCTTGCTGTCACACTATCCCTAGATTCAACAGATATATTTTTGGATGTACTTAATGCTCGTGTTTATTTCTTTCAGAATCTAATTTCATCACTTAGCTTCTGTGGCATAATCGAGACAAGCTGAATGAATTATCTCGTAAGTAGTAAATTATTTAAAAAAGACCCAAACTAGTTTCAAAATACTTTTGATGTTTGGAGTGTTTCAGAAGGAAGGAGGGAAAGAATGATAATCAAACAGAAGCATGATAAGAATGTAATAAGCTAATCTGTCCAGGAAGTAACTATGGCACAATTGAATGGGAGATTTGTAGAAACAATAAGTTTTTACAATATTCTAACATTTCAATAGGACATGGGCTCATAGAGGGCAAAGATCAAGCCTTGTGGCTTTTGGTATGCCAAGCACCTAGCATTATTCTGGCATATATATGGTAGGTGCTCAATAAATATCTGTTGAATATAATATTATATATGCTTTCCTGGGGAGAAAAAAGTGGTTTGAAGTTCAGGGTAAAGAATCTAATTGTTTGACTCTCCAAAATCGTATGTGCTTTGCATTTTCAGTATTTCATGCCATAGAAAATGTTCAAGAAGCACCTGGTGAACCAGATTAGTATTATAAAGTAGGGGGGTTTATGTATGACATAGGAAGTGGGACTAAATCATTTCTACCTTCCAGATTGAAAATGAATCAGTCTTCGAAAATACATCTGTCCTATATCCCTCAAGACCTTTCCTGATGGTGGGACAGTGACAAGCTTTGATACCTGCCATGATGTTAATAGGCAATGACAACTGAATGTGCTGGCTTCTCTAGGTAACACATTTAACTAGAAACCTAATGCTTTAATTCAAAGGTGTGACTCACTCTAAAGCTGTGAATTAGAGCAATTGAGGGATAGAATATCATGGCCCAAGGCATGAGCACAGAGGAAACTTCTCACTGGGGAGCTGGGAATGAAGTGAGATGAGCAATAATTGGATGCTTGCAGCCATTTAGTGAATTCAAGGTAGTAAGGTAAACTCCACCTAATTCTGGGCTAGAGCCAACAAGCAAGGGGTCTAAACACAGGATGTAGCACAAATACAGCAGAATCGTGACATACATCCCATTTCAACATCAGCAGAGCTAGGAGGAGGTAAATCTGAGATGATGTGACAGGCACTGGCATGAAATTCAGCCCTGGGGGGAGGGAGGTGGGAAGATTGCAGGAATTAGGTAAGGAGGTCAGGACTTTCAGGGAAGGAGAGTGGAAACCAGAAGCCAGCTAGAGGGCTATTAACTATGCTGACCACATGCTGAAAACAGAGGGTCCAACTTGATGCTCATGAAGGTCCTCCAGGGCTACATTTCCTCCAATGAGCCAGTGACCTCCAGACATCAGGCATGGGGTTGGCCAGCTCTCTGAGTTTCCACTCAGTAGCAGAGAAGAAGTCCTGAAAATACCACAGGGCCTTTGAGCTCAGAATGAACAATGCCAGACTGTGGAGCTCTTCAGTAATTCCAACCCGTGCCTCCTAGGGGGCGCCCTGTTCCTTTCACACCTGAAGTGACCTCTCTAGGTAGGATGTGTGTCAGGTAAAGGGGAACATTGTTAGGCTATTATAACGAATAGCAATGTCCATTTTGTGCCTAAAATTGGAATTTGGGTTTAGAACTTAAACAAAAATACAGGGAGTGAGTCAATGGACAGACTTTTTTTTCTTCGTTTTCATCATTTTATATTCCTTAGCTCCTTGAAGGTTGCCAACCACTCATCAGATACTCAGCAAGTATCTGGTGACTAAATATGCCACTTGCTTCAGAGATGGTACATATATGATATGCCTTTATAAAAGCAAAGCCGTTTCATAAAGTTGGGAAATTTGGAGGTGAGGTATCGACAGATTTGTCTCTTGACCAAATTTATTCAGGGTCTCCTGAAATTTTCAAGTAGGCCTTGAATTTGAACTCCTGTGTTCATCTCTGGATTGTCCCAGAATTTAGCAAGAATCCTGCTAAGTTGGTTTAGCCAGAATCCCCCATCTGCCGTATCTGATCACTCTCTGTATCTAATTGGATATAGAAACTGATAGCTAAGAGGCAAACGTGGCGTGTAGACATGTGTCGTTTCCTTAGTGTGCTTTTAAAAATCAGAATAAACATGTCTTTAAGCACAGCGTGCCTCTCCAGCTTTCCATACATCCTCTTATACCCCCAGCACATGGCTGTGCTACACACATACAATACCTTAAAGGTTTTTGAGTTGGCAGATATTGAAGCTCAAACCACAGGCTCCAATGTGCTGCTTCTACTCCTTGATTAATCTCAGAAGAACATACTGTCTACTGTATTCCCTAAATTGACTGGAATTGCCTCTGTATATAGTCCTTTAGGAATGCTCCCATTCATCCAATATCCTTTAGTTCCTCCCGTCATTATCTAAGGCTGCTCCTCGTGTAAGTATTAATTCACAAAGTAAAAAATAGAGCAACCTGCCAGGACTTTTTATCCACATGACTCTTGATTTAAAACATGATGTGTTCCAGATGACAGTCCCTTTTCTGTCTGTAAGCAGGTAAATGCCCTCTGCACCCCAGATTTGCCAGACTGTTAATGACTGGCCCACCCAAAAGGGTGCATGATCTTCAGGCTGCACAGAGAAGTCTTTATCTAGATACTTGATGGCATTGCCATTTTATCATCCTTCAGATAGATGAGCTTGCATTTAAAAAAGATTATTTCATATCTTGTATCCAAGAAAATTAAGCACTTTTCAAACTTTGAGAGCATTATTTTTATTACTATGACTAGACGGTAACTGAAAATTGAAAACTATTATCATGATTTATCCCTCCAGATGGTTATGAAAAGATGAATTGAATATAGTCAATTAAAAATTAATAAAATGACTAGTATGATGAAGTAGCAAAGCCAAAAAGATCTGGAAGAAAGAGTCCAACTTGTCTTTCTGAAGACTGAGTTATTTGAGTCTGTCAAGAATGGGGAATCACTCCAGAAAAGAGCTACTAAGCCTTTTAAATATATTTAAGCTGCTTAATATAACTTGGTATTCCTGTTTTCTCAGTCATTCCACCTTTCCTCAGGACACCTCCAACCACTGGAGAATGGAACATGCTTGCTAAGATTGAACTATATGTGAACATAGCCTATGAACATTCAACCTGTGCAAGCATCTCAAAAATAAATAAACTCAAATCCAATTTTCATATTATGTAGCTTGTAGGCAAATCCAACTACTTCATTTGATGCTATTAAAATAATACTTTGGTTCATAGATACAGAGAACAAATCAATGATTGGCCGGTGGGAGGGGTATTGGGGAGATGGAGGGAAAAGGTGAAGAGATTAAGAAGTAGAAATTGCCCAGCTGGTGTGGTTCAGTGGTTGAATGTCGACCTATGAACTTGGAGGTCATGGTTTGATTTCCGGTCAGGGCACATGCCCGGTTTGCAGGCTCAATCCCTAATGTGGGGCATGCTAGGAGGTGGCCAATCAATGATTCTCTCTCATCATTAATGTTTCTATCTTTCCATCCCTTTCCCTTCCTCTCTGAAATCAAGAAAAATATATATATTTTAAAAAGAAGTAGAAATTGGCCATTATAAAGATAATCACAGGGACATAAAATACAGCCTAGGAGTATTTAGTACCCTATTTAGTATGTATTTAGTCAATAGAATTATAATAACCCCAGAAAGGTACTAGACTTGGTGGGTGATTACCTTGTAAGTTATAATAATATAAATGTATAATCACTATGTTGTACACCTGCAATGAATATTGTATGTCAATTGCAATTGAAATAAAAAAAAACACAGCAAAAACAATCTGTTGGCACAGAATTACAAAGCCATATGCAACTGGGAAAGGAAGTATAAGGGGGTTAATACTTAAAGTATTTTCAAGATAATTTTGGCTATTTTGACTATACATAAAGTGGTCCCTTCCTGGGAAGGCACCTGAGCATTCTAAATTGGCCCCTCTTGCCCTTTTAGCCAAGAGGGACCTGCTTCTCACAATCCAATTGTCCACAGCTATTGCCTGAGCTTCTGTTCATGCCAAGGGTGAAACCTCATGATGGCTGGTACCATGGATGTGTCTCTCGCCCAGTGGGGTGAGCTGGGCCTCCCTGGAGAAGAAATCTGGATTCCACAAGATATGTGATCAGTGCTGGGACCCTGCCAGCAGGCGAGGGGATCCCAAGACAGGTGCTGGGCGCGGAGGCCATGGGGGCATAGGCGACCAAGGAGACAGAACTAAACCTCACATCACCCTGCTTGGCCCCGGAGGATGGCTGGTTAGCCAGAGACGGGTAAGATTCCTCAGGGAAGGAACAACCTAAGACAGGCACAGTCGCACAGGGGCCATCAGGAGAGAACTTGGGGGTCAACAGAGGTGGGGCACAGACCTTCACCCCCCCAAGTTTGCAGGGGCCTGAACCCTCACCCCTGCTGAAGGAGATCTCCTGCCCCCATGGCTGCTCAGCTTCACATGCCCAGCTCAAATCGGGACCCAGGTAACAGAGACTTGGCCGACAGCAGATGCCCTCTCACCGCAACAAGACTTGATGGAGATGTCTTGCACCCATGATCCGGGGAACTGGGGTCTAGGATATCTAAATCCAGCCTAGCACCAGGAATGCTCAGGGCCTACTCAAGAAGGCAAATAATCCTCTCCACTAATAATTACAGGGTAAAACAAGATGGTTGTTAGAATATTAAATTTGACAGTAAAATAGTAGTCAAGTTTTCAGACTAATTTAAATTGGCCAACCAAAATAAGCAAATACTCTAGAAAAATCAATTGTACTGGACAAAAAAGCTGTTACTAAAGTGTTAACTAAAATTTTTATTGGTAGTTCATCTCATGGTAAAATTGCATAACATATAATGAACCTAAAGCAGTCACATTTTAGTGCAAAAAAGTAAAATTTAAAAGCTATCAAGATTACAGCATAAAATTTCCAAAAGCCTCCCAATATTTAAACCAAAAAAGGGGGGATAGTAGAAGAATATCATGTAAGGAAAAATATCCTGCAAATAAATTACATCTAGAAAATTTTTACTTTAGAAAATTAACTTTCATCTGTAATGCTAACAGCAAGTCACCCAGGTAAAACATACATGGTGTCAAAACAAGCCAAAGGAAAATCATTTGGGCAAAAAAATGAAAAAGGATCGCAAATCAAATTCATAGAAAATGTTCCTTTATTAACTTTTGGTCGAGAGTGTGTTTGTATGTTTTCAGAGAACAGCTCCGAGACATGTGGATTCCTGCGATAGAGGGGAATTGACAGGAGTGCTCCAGCCATGAAGTCAGGGGAGAGACAGTCCAGAGATGGAAGACGCTGACGATGCCTTGCCATACTAGCAGTCAGCAGATGTGCGTCACTGCAGATTGCCCAGGACCAAACCGGAGAGGGTCGGACCTGCAATACCGCCGTTTGTCCACCATCCAGAACTGAAGTATCATTGCTGTTATGAACACATTAACAACTGTTGGACATAGAAACCGGGACTCAAAAGAACTGTTGGCCCAGAAAGAAACTCACTACAGACTGATTCATTTGCCTCTCAGCATAACCATTATTGCTTGTCTCATTTTCAGTTCCTATAAGTGTATTCCTAGTATCACATGAGCTCACTCATCTAGGGGAAAAGATGAACAACATAGACTGAAGAACAAGAACAGCATCCATCAGACTGTCAGACCTCAGAGGGAAAGTAGGGGAGGGTGGGGACAAGGGAGATAGATCAACCAAAGGACTTGTGTGCTTGCATATGAGCCTAACCAATGATCACGGACAACAGGGGGAGGGGGGCTTGTGTGTGGGGGGGATTGGGAAGGGAACGGGGGGGAGGGGGTTGAGGACAAATATGTGATACCTTAATCAATAAAGTAATTTAAAAAAAAAAAAAAAAAAAAAATAAAGTGGTCCCTTTGCACTGACTTTAGCACCCCATGAGATGAAAATCCAGAAAAACTTAAACCTGGAATTAGATGACCTAGGTAAGAAAGTTTAATTTTTTTGTGATGCATATCAGAAATAGCACATATACAATAATTCAGTAAAAAACTCAAAAGGTATTTCTCTAATTCCTACTACAGTTATAACAAATGAATTCTAAAGGATTTTTCTTCCTTAAAAAGTCACAAATTACTGGGTCCAAATGACTCCCACTAGTATTTAATGTTTTACCCTGCTATTCCATACTTTTTAAAAATCATATATTGACCCCCACAAAATGTGAATAAAAATGCATTCCACAGGAAGACAATACTAAAGCAATGGTTAAGATATTATAAAAATATCCAAAGACATAAAGGAAATCACAGTTATAGAAGTAAAGAAAGAAGTAAAAAAAACTATGATAAGAGTATCTCATCCAATGGAGAATATCAATAGAGATGTAGAAATCATTTATAAAAAAACCACCAAATGGGAATGAATGCTTGAGTTGTAAAATACTACAACCAAAACAAAACAAAAGTCACTAGTAGAAAATGAAAAGACCACATGTAGAATGGGAGAAAATATTTGTTAATCATATATCTGACAAGGAACACGTATCTAGAATTTTTAAAAATTCCTACAACTCAACAATCAAAAGATAAATAACCCAATTTGAAAATAAGGAACAGATCCGAATAGACATTTCTTCAAAGATATACAAATGACCAATAGCACATGAAAAGATGCCTAGCATTTTAAACCATTGGTGAGATGCAAATCAAAATCAGGAGAGACTGCCTTACACCCACCAGGATGGCTCTAATAAAAAAGGCAGATAAGAACAAGTGCTGGTGAGGATGTGCAGAAAGTGGAACCTCACACTGGGGGGAGGTTAAATGGTGCAGCCTTTCTGGAAAGCAGATGACATTTCCATCTTTAAACAGAGAGCTACCTCATGATCTAACAAGCAAGTGTGACTTGTACTATTTCATAATGTTTGTATCATGTCCACCTTTAATTCATTTATCTTACTGATAAATTTATTCTACTCATAAAAATCAGACCTTTGTCAATTTAATATGGTTTGGAATCAGGTAAATTAATGCTTTTTCTCTTGCAACGTCATTAGATAATACAATGAGTTTTTCGATACCACTTGGTACAACAGCACTTTCATCAACAGAGTCCTCTCTAACAGATTCTCTGGTTCCACTCTGGTTCAAGGTGATTACTGTTGATGAGGCTGACTTGGGAGTCTGGCTTGATTAGGAGGTTCCTTCTTAACCACTAGTGAAACACTAAATTATACTTAATGCCATGTTTTATTAAGTCATCTTATTCTTGGAAAATATGCAAATCTTGAATATTATTTATAGTCTCCAACAACTAAGTTAACTGATTAAGCCTGTCAGACAGTGGAGTTTACAGAAGAATTTTTAAGGCTTACATATTTATCTGCACATATTTCCAAAGAAATTCTTACATGTTAATACCTTTTCTAAAGTTGTCATTAAACACTAAGCAATAAATCCAATATCTGTACTAATTGGCTATATTTAGACTGAATAGAAATGTTTCCTTAATGATTTCTTCAAAGTTTCAACCTTACCTGCTGGCATTTAGTGAATGCCAAAATATTTAATTCAGGACTGTACTTTTTGCTTTGTGCAATAATATTCTATTGTTACTAACTTTATCCTGATAAAAAATTCTGTCTCCTATATTAGAAAATGTATTTTTAGATCAAGTAAGTATGTTTTTTTCTTTAAGTGCCCATTACTTCATAGAGCTTTTTAATTAAAAAATGTCCACAAAATGTAAAAAGAAAAAGAAAACTGACAACTTGAATCAAAATGAATGAGGATACAAGAGAGGACTAAGTAGAACCAAAGAGGAGAGTGGCTAAAAAAAGCTAAAAGAGCTCTTGGGTAGAGTTCAGATTATAAACAATTTCTTAGGGAAAGAAAGGTATGAGAATTTAGGATGTTAAGGTCACATAGTCACCACAAATTAATCTGATGTCAATTGTCATAATTTATCCTTTGTCATATAGGATTTGATTTGTCTGATCCCCATACAGGTGAGGCAGGGAGAGAGAAGAGAGGAGGCAGGTCCCTCTCTGGAGCTTGCTTAAATGGTCAGAGCTTAGGAGGCAAACTAGAACTGGGTGTCTGGAGGACTTAGAAATCTTGTCCTAGGATGGACCAATTTCAAAGCAGATGAAGTCAAATTCTGTTCTTAAGTCCAAATGTTTAGCAAGGGACTTAGAAATATCAAGACAAATTGCTGTTGAGTGGAACACCAGTATGCTGCACAGAGTGAGAGCAACTGAGGGAGAGAATACAAGGACAACAGTTCACTCATTGATTGATTTTCTTTCTTTCCATTATTTAATATCTATATATTTAGTGCCCTCACTTTGCTAGGCCTAGGGTAGGATTTGGTGATATGATTGTAAGAAAGGTCAGCACAATTTTTGACATCTCATGGTGTAGATTCTAAAAGAAAGATAAATATTAATCTAAGAGTCCTGAAAACAAAAACAAATTACAATCCTGAAGCATGTTTATAAAGGAAAAAGTTGCCATGAGAACATATAATGAGGGGACCTGGCTCCTACACACTGCTTCTTTCTGGATCTCTTGCCTTCTGATTTCTGGTGGGATTCAACCGATGGGAGGCATCCACTCTAAAACAGTGGGAGGAGAGGGTCTGGATCTTTCTTCCTCTGTTTCTTGCCAACTTCTGATTTCTAGTTCTCAGAGTGGCTATGTATATTATCATCATCTGCAAGCACAGTTCCTGCCATGTGGTCCCTCCTCCATGGTTCCAGCTTTTGCTGTTCTTTAGTCCCTGGGAGCCTCAACGTCCCTGCTGGGTCCATGGCAACCCCTTCATAAATTTCATTCAGAATCCCATTGTAGTATACCTTCCTTTTCCTGCAAAGACAGTGACTGGTAAAGTCAATCAGGTCAAGCCTGGGGGAAGGCAGCCTAAGCGGATGAAACACCATGTGTAAATGCCGTGAGGTGGGAGGGAGCATGGCCGGTTGTGGGGTCAGTGTATCAGGGACACCGACCACAAACCATTTGGAAGAAGAAGGAAACTTACTTAAGGACTGGATAATGTAAAACTTATTCTCACATTAAGAATTTTGTCTTATAATAAGGACAATTCTGAAGGATGTAAGCCAGGGTGTGATGTAATTAGATTTCTATTTTTAAAAATTATTCCAACTGTCCTGAGAGGAGTATATGGGGGAAGTTCAAAAGTGGATATGGGGTAGACCAGTTTCTTTCAGTAGTTTGTGAGAGAGATGATGATGATGATCAATTAGACAAAGAGCTGGCAATAGAGATAGACTGAGGAAACTGATTTGGAAGGTTAAATCAGAGGTCAACAAAGTATGGCCTGAGGGTTGGCTGTCTGTTATTATAAATAAAAGTTTAACTGGAATGTGGACACACCTATTTATTACATACTAGAGCAGTGGTCGGCAAACTGCGGCTCGCGAGCCACATGTGGCTCTTTGGCCCCTTGAGTGTGGCTCTTCCACAAAATACCACGGCCTGGGCGAGTCTATTTTGAAGAAGTGGGGTTAGAAGAAGTTTAAGTTTAAAAAATTTGGCTCTCCAAAGAAATGTCAATCATTGTACTGTTGATATTTGGCTCTGTTGACTAATGAGTTTGCTGACCACTGTACTAGAGGCCCGATGCATGAAATTCGTGCAAGAGTAAGTCCTCGCAGCCCTGGCTGCCTCAGCCCTCACAGCCCTGGCTTTGTCCAGAAGGTCATCCAGATGGTCGTCCAGACAGTCGTCCTGATGGTTGTTCTGCTGTTCAGCCGTTGGCTCGATTTGCATATTATGCTTTTATTATTGTAGACTGTCTGTGGCTACAACAGCAGAGTTGAATAGTTGGGACAGAGATTGTGTGGCCCTCAAAGTTTAAAATATTTACTATCTTTTAAAAAAGTTTGCCGTCCCCTAGGTTGCATTTGGCTTTGGATTAATATGGAAATGAAGGGAAGAAGGATGGGTTTTAAAGATGATACCTGCGTTTCTGGCTTATGCAAATGAACCCTGTTAAATGTATTTACTAAAATAGAAAATAAATGGTAGTCTTACAATAAAGACCAGATTTAAGACGAAACTCATGAGTTTAACATTAGATGTATTGTATTAGAGATGCCTTTTACATATCTAAACTGGCAAAAAGTAGACATTTGAATACATGGGTTTGGTGTTCAGAATTGACATTCAAGTGGAAGATACAAATTTTGGGGTTGTTGTAGGCAGAATAATGATGCCCTATAAATGTTCATGTCTTGAAAGCTAAATCCTTTAAATATGTTACCTTACACAGCAAAGGAGATTTTGCAGATATGATTAAACTGAAGATTGTTATAAACTGAATTGTGTGCTCTGCAAATTCATATGTTGAAGCCCTAATCCCCAAGCTGACTATTTTTGGAGATAGGGCCTTTAAAGAGGTAATTAAGTTTAACTGAGATCTTATTTATTAGTAACAATAGGAAGTTAATACAGCAGTTACTGGCTGGTGGAAGTAACAGGCACCAAGATAGTTTCCAGTAATGAGGATGGAATGCCAATGATCTACTTTTATTGGGATAGAGTTGGACTATAGGGTGGACTTTTACAAATGCTTGTGTTTGACGCTGTCACATTTACTCAGAGTTGGCTCTGCCAGTTATACTGCTCCTTCAGAAAGGATCCCTTTCAGACTCTGAGAGTGATATCAGTTTAGGTGCACCATTTTGAGCTAAACTCTTCATGAATTTGTCATCAAATCATTCCAATGCTGAGTAAGATCTTTGCCAATGACCTTTTGTTTTAATTGCATCTGTTGTTTTAATTGCATATAAAGATGAAAAATTGTAAAAAAAAAAAAAACAACAACTCCAGATTTTCCTTTGAAGAAAAACGTGGTAACAACTTGAATTCAAGAGGGAAAGGACCACTATTCTGATTTTGTTGCAGTGTCTCAGAGCTCAGTCCTCTTGTTTATAATTATTTACTCCTTTTTTATTTTATCCAACCTCATGGATTTAAATAACTTGTTTATCTCAATAACTCACAACTTATATTTCTAGTCTGAACCTCTCAAACTTCAGATGCATAATTAATTGCCTACTCTGCATTTCCACTTTGATGTGTAATAGAAACTTCACAACCAACATGTGCTAAACTGAACTCCTGACCTCCCCATAGCCAGCTCTACCCATAGCTTCCTCATTTCCATTAATGAAAACACATCCTTCCTGTCATTCAAGTCACCACACTGGACTCCTCCTTCAGGAAACCTGATGCCCACCTTCAGAACACACCCAGAGTCCCAGCACTTCTCACCACCTCCATTCTCCCACCCTGATCAGAGATGCTGCTCCTCTAGCCTGAATTCCTGCAACAGCTTCGTAACAGTCTACTTGCTCCTATCCTTGCTCCCCTACATTCTATTTCCAAAGTAGCATGGTAAGTCTTTTAACATGGAAGTCATATCATGCTACTTCTCTGTTCAAAACTCTGCAATAGTCCATAATTTCATTTACTCAGGCAAAGTCCTTAAAATTGTCTCAAAGGTATTATATCATCTGGCTTCCACTTAGCCCTTTTACCCCCATATGCTCCCTTTACTCCATTGAAGCCATAAGAGCCTCCTTGAATGAACATGTTCCTACTCCAGGTATACCGTAATCAGGAGGGAAAGTAAATGTGCTTCCCAGAGATGGATTAGTGAGGTGGCTGGAGGTATCTTTCCTCCTTCTTCCTCCCTCCCTCCCTCCCTTCCTCCCTCCCTCCCTCCCACACCCTCTTCCTTCCTTCTTTCCTTCCTTCCTTCCTTCCTTCCTTCCTTCCTTCCTTCCTTCCTTCCTTCCTTCCTTGCTGCCCATGATTCATTTGACAAAAGATTTAGTACCTTCTAGTGTGTATTATGTAATTACTCCATGCCAGAGATAGGCAAATCAATAAAACACAGAGGCTCACAATTCAGTGGGGAAAACCAATATGTAAACGAACTGCTGCAAAGCAATGTAATTAAGGCAGACTTAGAATGGGGGGATGTAATAAAAGAACACCATGTCAAAGTTGGAAACTGAGCTCTTATACCATATAAGATCATCCCAACCAGTGAAGTCTGGAAGGACCCAGGTGTTCTAAGTTATCTAGTGACCTGCAGGTAACTCTACATAATAAATGTATATCTCAGAAACCATGCCTTGCTCTAGTGTGGAGCAAGGCTTAACTACCAAATTATGTTCCTTATAACACAGCTCTAGAACATTATAAATTTATTTCATTAGTTTTTCTTTTCCTGGGCTAGTGAAGATGCCTACCAGGGAGTTAAAGGCACTGGAGTGACAGTTGCCCAATAAGAGTACATTGTTATCTTGAAATGAGGCTGAGTCTAGAAGTTGGAGAACACTTTTTCTAATCAACACCTCTCTAAAATGATTTGCAGAGTAAAAGGTAACTTGGACCCCAACTGTAGTCAAAGCTTGGTGAATTTCTCTAACAAGACAGAAAATGAAATGCATATATCCAGCATATTCCTTCCACTTTAACTTAAGATGTTTTTAACCCTTGACATCCATGATGAAAGAGTTAAACATTCTATCTTTACAAAAGATCTAGGTCTAATTTTCAAGCAGAAGAACCTGAACATTTTGTAAATATCTTCTAAAATAGGCTTAAAACAAATTCTGTGGGTCTATGGTATATTTCAGAGAATATGTTCAAATACTCTTTGCAACAAAATTTATTCCTAAATTACTAGCTTTATATTTACTTCAGGATATTAACTAAGATTTGGTGCAGGCAGACACACAAATACAAAAGTAGACACTTTTGCCCTGGCCAGTGTGGATCTGTTGGTTGGGCATCATCCAGTATCCTCAAAGTTTGCCAGCTCAATTCTCCATCCAGGGCACATGCCTGGTTTGTAGGTAGGGGCTGTGCAGGAGGCAGCCAATTGATGTTATACTCTCACATCCCTCTCTCTCTCTCTCTTCCTCTCTCTCTCCATCTCTCTCATCTCTAGCTAAAAAACAAACAAACAAAAACCAATGAAAACTATATAAAAACTAGAGGCCCAGTGCATGAAAATTCATGCACTGAAGGGGGGGTCCCTCAGCCTGGCTTGCTCCCTCTCACAGTCTGGGAGTCCTCAGGGGCGGGAGGCGACCCAATGATCAGGGAAAGGTGACGCCCCATTACACCTCTGCTGTTGCCACTGCCAGCAGCACAAGTCTAGGCCTGCCCTGGTTACCTGAGCCTCGGGTGGCCCTGGGCAGCTGGGCAGCTGCCATCCAAGGCTTGCCTGTGCCTTGGGCTGGCCCTGGGCGACTGGGGGCTGAGGGGACTGGGGGACTCCGGAGGCAGGCACATGGGGCGGGCCCGGCCTTGCCGCGCACCTGCTGCCCCAGAGGGGCTGAGGGGACTGAGCGCCTCCATCTTGTGGCTGTGGGCGCTGCCATCTTTGAAGGCAGAGCAGTCAATTAGCATATTCCCTCTTTATTAGATAGGATAGATATTTTTATCATTATCAGTGTTACTTAGAATAACATCGGTAATTAGTTACCAAACTTTGATATAACAACCTCTCCAGAAGTTCAGTAAAGTGTATAGTTCATAATTGCTACTAGATTGAAATATCCGTTGATTAGAATTTGCAGAACTGGAACAAAAGTGACTGCAGTATCATTTGTTTGGTATAGGGAATACAGTTGATATCTTAGCCATATTCCCATGACCTTCCTTGGAAGTCATCTAAGACAGTTCCATTTATACCACCGCTGCCCAAATCTACCTGGGGGTGTTCCCTGAGCTCAGTGAAATGCCTACCAGGGAGGTAAAGGCACCGGAGTGACAGTTGCCCAATAAGAGACATGAATTGTCCCACAGTGACAATTTGAAGGCAGGTTCCACATGGTCTCTAAAAGGATCTCCATGGGACTGTGCCCATATTCCTTTGTTAACTTTCATTTCTTCTTGTCCCCCGTTCCCACTCCTTCACACAGCTTCCTGGGATCATAGCCAAACAAACTCCTTGCACCTACATCCTTGTCCTGGTATCGGATCTCCTCAGGGATGGGTTGGGGAGGAGGGGCAACCAAGGCATTTATTTGTTAATTCTTTATAGATATTTATTTAACTCTTACTCTGTACCATACACCTTTCATTCATTATGTCAGAATCCTCAGTAGTTTCTATTATTATAATACCCGTTCTACAGATGATAAGTTGATGTTTAGAGAGATAAAAATAATTTATGAATTATAGAAGATGGCAAAGCCTGAAATTAATTTCTACTCCTCTATTGCTATCGTATTACTACCCTTTGCCTTTATTCTGTGAATTCTGATTAATAAAATGAACATAAGACCAATGTTGCTACATGGTTACATTCTCTAAAATTCAAATTTGGGCATGGGTTTTGACCTCAAGCATACAAAGGTGTGTTTTTGCTGTGACACATGCAAAGATGCTACTCTTCACAGGACAATTTCCCATTGGTTCTACCACTCACCTGCTCCCTGCTCTTGGCTTCAGTTTCCTCAAATAGAAAAAGTCTTGGCCTAAATGCTTAGGATCCATTGAAGAGCAATATACAAACCCGAGTTATTTGTAGTCTAGTCTCTCTGGCCAATTCCATGTTGCTGGCCCTTTGTCCTGTGTTGAATTATCTTTGAAACTACTTTTAAATCACAAGCCACACCCTCATATGTTTGGCTCAGTGGATAGAGCATCGGCCTGTGGACTGAAGAGTCCCAGGTTCAATTCTGGTCAAGGGCATGGACCTTGGTTGTGGGCACATCCCCAGTAGGGGGTGTGCAGGAGGTGGCTGATCAATGTTTCTCTCTCATCGATGTTTCTAACTCTCTATTCCTCTCCCTTCCTCTCTGTAAAAAATCAATAAAATATATTTTAAAAAATAAAGCACAAGCCATTTTGTTCATTAGATTCCACATATAAGAGAAATCATATGGCCCTTGTCTTTCAAGAAAAATAGAGACAGACTCATAGATAGAAAGCATGCTAACAGCTGTCAGTGGGGTTGGGGTGCTGGGTGGAGGATGGGGGATTGAGCAAAAGAGAAAAAAACTCATGGACACAAATAACAGTGTGGTAATTGCCAGTGGAGAGAGGGTGGGGGAGGTGGAGGAGGGTATATGGGGGATAAATGGTGATGGAAGGAGACTTGACTTGGGGTGGTGAACACACAATACAGTGTACAGATGATGTGTTGTGGAATTGTGTATATAATTCCTGTATAATTTTGTTAACTGGTGTCACCCCAATAAATTCAACAAAAAGGAAAAAAAAAAAAAAAAAAAGCACAGGCCAGCAAACTTTATCTGTAAAACGCCAGAAAGAAATAGTTTAGGCACTATGCTCTGTAAGGCATTTGCCACAATTACTCAGGTCTGCCATTGTAGTTTGAAAGCAGTAAGGACAATACAGAGATGGATGAGCTTGGCTGTGCTCCAATGGACTATTTACAAAAACAGGTGGCAGAGCCACTGAGCATGCTCAGCACTGCATGTAGAGAGCAGTTCCCGAAGGCACTTGTGTCCTGCCATAGCAGACGGGAGATGGCAGGAAAAAATCCACACAACGCTTTCATTTTTCTCACTGGCCCTGAAAATTTTGGAGATCTTTCTCCCAGAGCTCCTCAAAGAAACAAAGAAGAAAGCAAGCTCTGTGTTTCTCTTATCTGAGCCCCTTTAAGTGGTTTCCCTTTGAAAGGGAGTGTTTTGTATTTGCATTTGTGCTGGGCTTAGAGGCTGAGATGAGTCAATACTTGATGGCCTTGTATCTGCAGAGCTGGAGAATATATAAACATTGCTTTGGCCATGAACTTTCCTTTTGAACCAAGTTTCTGAACAAGTTTGCTTGCTAAGGGTCTATAATTGGCATTTTCATTATAACCCCTCTAATACCGAGCTTTTTCAAAGGACTTAAGACTCAGAAAAACATCTTTTTGAGGTCGAATTTCACATACTTGATGCTATTCAAGGGATACACTTCTTTGTAGAAACTTTGCATGTAAAACTCACTAAGCCTATTTCAGGGAAGCCTGCTACAAAAGGGTTTTTACAAAGAAACTGCTGCCTCATGCTTATGCTGGAATGGTTAGTGGGTTTTCCGAGTTGACAACAAATAAACATAGTGGAACCTTACTTCTGATCCCATTTGTATTAAAAATCTCTCCTGTACTGGTGATTTGTAATGAATGACAATGCAGGAAACCTATGTAAATATCCTAGAGCTGTGGAAAGATTAAATAGGCTGCCTTGTGAAACAAGGAATTCCTTGTTATGAGATGTAATCAAAAGCAGAAGTTGAATAACAACCAATGATGCTGTTTAGAGACTTTGCATTAGGTGAGGGATTGAGCAAAGAGGCTCAATAGAGCCCCAGCTGCTCACTTATTGTCTGGACTCCACACCCGCCCTCTCTCCTTGGACTGTAGAAGCTCCAGTTTTACATATTGGATATTTAGGATGCTCTCCTTTGAAGAAAATGTTCCACTACTAATAGTTTTTAAAAATAAAGAAAACGAATTTCAAACCGCTGGGCAACAGAGATTTCAATTTCTTCTAACTCTTGGATTGAAAATTTTCTACAAATAGGTTTTGACACATTCTACATGAGAATGCTTCCCTTTCCAACTCCCTCCCAGTGTCTTCTAGTCTTCACTTAGCAAGGAGGAAGCCTGTTTATTCTCAGTAATTTAAAAGCTGGCTTTCAATAGAAGAGTAAAAAATTCTCCACAGGTTTTCAAATCACAAGGAATAGCCTTCAGATTTAAGGTATTGGCCATAATCAATAAATAAACTTTTTCAAAAGTCAAGCAAAGCTGTGTTTATTGAGAACTCAGCCCTCAAGGAACAAAAGGAAATCTTTAGCTGATGTCTTTAACCCACTGCATCTTGGCCCCGGGAACACATTCTGTGTGCTGTTTCCTTGTGTGACTTTTAGATTTTTCTTCATCTTTATAGCTGAGATCTCCAAAATAGAATCGGAGAAAAGAATGATGAGCAGGAAGCAATTAGAATACTGTACAGAAAAACTCAAAGTCATTGGCATCAAATATATACCAGGTATTGTAGGTATTCATAAAAATGTACCGAATGAATAAATGATCGAGATCATTATTACAGACATTCTATACTGAATCCTTCTATAAAAAGAAAAAAATTTGAAGCAAACATCTTCTGATTTAAATATTGGGTCAATATGGATTTTAATAGTAATTTGGGAAAACTGTCTCATGGCAAACTTTAAAGCAATAAGCAGGCATTCTTCTTATGTGGAAACTACTAACAGTAGAAAATATTGATTTATATTTACCGTGTGAGCTCTGAAACTGCATATGGTTTCTCTGGGAAAAGCTAGTGAATTTATGTTAAAAAAAAATTTACTTTGTACAGCAAGTGTCATAAACACATAATTACATGACAAACAAATAGAATTCCTTTTTTTTTTTTTTTCAATATGTGCCGGCAAGGGTATAGTCAAAAAAGAAATCTATGTTTTCCATGTTAAACCAAACCAGTTGGCAGGCGAGGCCGGGGAGACATTTTTCACTTCTAGTCATTAGGATTCAGTTCATACTAGTAAAGCAGTCCCTTCCCTGAACCCCGGAGTTCTGGCGTGGAACAGAACCAAACCAAATTACAGAACCAAATCGAATTACTATCACCCCGAAGCCTCATCTATTTGTGTTTGTTTACTTCTCAGTGTTACAGAGAAACCCTCCTGGAGGCTTTCCTGTCCTAGAAGGAGGCAGCGTGCCTCTCTAATAACACAAGCTGTGCTGAGAGTGCTCTCTCTGGGCTCCAGATGCTGTGACTGCTTTGTTCCCACTTTCAAATGCAGAGTGAATCAGCTCAGAAAGGCCTTTCACTTCGCCCAGGTCTCTAAAGCCCTAGGATCAAGGGGCACCCTGGCCCTTTCCCTGGTGTTCCTGAGCACGGTGGCTGGTGACGCTTCCAGAAGATGAGTTCTGGGTGGCTAAGGACGTCCCTAAAGAGACTTTGTCGCAGTGACGGTTTCCCTCTGCCAGGCACGGTGGAGGGCCACATGGATTGTCAAGGCACAGTGTACACTCCATCTGTTATCCTAAGCGTTTGCGGAGATTATCTGCCAGACAAAAGAGTTACTGAATGAATTAAAAGTAAATGTCACTTCCTCTTCTTGAAACTCAGCTCAGTAAACAGAGCTTGGGGAAATATTGCCTTTCGCCAGAGGTACAGCTATTAGGGTCAGGCAACATGGTGCTTTCAGCCCTGGTTCACATTTGGAGGGCCTCACAGTGGCCCTGCCCCATATGGAGGGGATCACTGGATAGTTCTTTCTCTCCAGCAATTTGTAGATGTGGACAGTTATGGGAAATCCACAAACAGCATGTCACAGTCCAGCGTGATCAATAGGATGACACGATAATGGTCCAAAGCAAGTCCCTTCTCGCATCCTTGGCTCTTGATTGCATTTGCTTTTAATGGACATGTGTCTGGGCTGGCATTTGCAATGTTTTGTGTGAGATCATTAAATTTAATTTCTTATCTAAGTTGCTAGTTGGTTCTTGTTCTCACCTTTAATACACTTGCCTCTGTGATGTATTTGTCAGAACAGATAGTTTCCAACCAAATGAATCATTTACCTTGCCCGCAAATGCCAAAGCTAATTTTAATATGTATCAAAAAATTTTGAGATTAGAGTATGGCATCTTACTAATGATCAAATAAAACAAGCACAGTGGTTGAGATTGCTCTGTGGCAACTACTAACAAGAGATGTGGCTCTGAGACATGCAGCAAACCAGAAATGCATAAGCATCTTAGTTTCCTAAGTCACGACTCATGTTCCTGTTCCTGTGTGCACAGCAAATTCTCACAGATGGTCACATGCAGCCATTGGAAAGCCAGGAAGTATAGAATCTCTGATATCAAGACTTCACTGACTAGGAGGCTAGTGTGAATGATAGAAGTGGTGTGTGTTTAGGAAAACAAAGGGAAAGGAACTTCCGTTTATTAAGACTTTATCGTGCATTGTTGAAGTGAACACCCTCCGTGCTCTGCCTGGATCCCCTTGTTGCCCAGTCACACCAGCTTCTAGTGTCTCTCACTGCTTCGGTAAGTGCTTGCTTCACCTAATGGCCGGCATTTGTGACTCAGCTTGGGATGATGGCTTTGGGGTTGCTGGAGCCCCTGTGTTCACTGTGGCAGAGAGTGGAAAGTGCCTGAGAGTTTCCGGCCATACTGTATCCTGTAGCCAAATTGATAATGAGGGAGGAGGGAAGCCCTGCTCTCTTAAGTCTTGGCTGATTCTGAAGCGTGATTTGCACAACACAGCTCCTCTCTACAGAATCACACTGAAATCACACCCTTGATTGGTTTCTCTCCTCTTTCCAGTCTTCCTTCCCCCATGCTTTCCCTCCTTTCTCCTGGAGGCACTTCTTTTTGTTGTTGTTTGTTTTTATTAATCCTTACCCAAGGATATTTTTCCATTGACTTTCTTTTCTTCCTTCCTTCCTCCCTTCCTCCCTTTCTTTCTTTCCTTTTTTCCTTCCTTCCTTCCTTCCTTCCTTCCTTCCTTCCTTCCTTCCTTCCTTCCTTCCTTCCTTCCTTCCTTCTTTCCTTTCTTCCTTCCTTCCTTTCTTCTTCTTCTTTTTTTTTCTTTTTTTTTTTTTTAGGGGGGGAGAGTGGAAGACAGAGGGAAAGACAGAGAGAAACATTGATGTGACAGAAACACATCAATTGGTTGGCTCCTGCACGCACCCTGACCAGGGTCCAGACTGGGGAGGAGCCTGCAACCAAGGTACTTGCCCTTGACTGTAATTGAACCTGGGACTCTTTGGTCCACAGGCCAACACTCTATCCATTGAGCCAAACCGGCTAGGGCTGGAAGACTTCTTTAATAAGTCATTTGCCCAGGGATCCTTGTCCTAGTGTCTTCTTGGGACAAGCTGTGTGCTATGCCTCTTGCATATATTATATTACATGTGCCATGCCTTTTACATGGGCTGTATTACATATGATATGCCTTTCATCTATGCTGCATATTTATTCTGTACAACAATTCTAGGAATAAATCAAGGTTCAGAGATTTTAATTAACTTACACAGTATCACAGAGGTATTAGTCGGTAGTGGTATGTGTCTATCGAATCCTAATCTTGTTCTTTTATTATATTTTATACTCAGCATAGGCAAGGGGTATGAAATGCATAAATGCTACTTTGGGAATAAATGCATTTGAAGATATATGACTTCTATAAACCAGGCCTCATGCAAACGCTAATTTCTTATCAAGAAGACATAATTTGAGAAGGAAAAGATAAGCACAGGTTTGTATTCTATGTTTGCTGAAAAAAGTATCAGGCATAACTTTAAAACAAGTCTTAGAAACTGCTACATGGATCATTTTATGCCTATTTTAAAAATAAAATGTGTTTGTTAGAAGTTACCTGATTCACTATAACATTGTCTTTTTTAGATCCAAATCATTGCAAACACTAGATTGATAAAGTCATCCTTGCTGCCTACCAAGGAAGTTAAGAAGCATGGCAGAAAATGACGAAGGTCCTGCAAACTTTCAGCTTGGACTGCTTACAGCAAATTAGTTCAAATTCATGGTTTCAAATGAATAGAATTATAGTTGCATTTAGCTTGATCTTTCTCATTAATAACTTCGATGGTGTTTCTACCACATTTAGTTTTATAAGGTAGCTCTGAAAAACAAACAAAAAATGCTTTCCACAACTTCCACCATAAAACATTCCTCTTAGGTTGTCATTAAATTTACCCCAAAGATCTCATTATCTTTTGTTTGTTTTTTTCTTTATTGCCTTTAGTGCTCGGGGAACCCAGAAATGCTACAGCTGCAGGGCTGTTTATGACTCATACAAGAAGCACAGACAACAGTCTCATGAATATATGACTTCAAGACTGGCCTCCTTCTCCGACTTTCCCAAAGCTTCCTGGTCAGACACACAAATACTGCCCACTTTGCCTGCTGTGGAAAGGCTTTGACTCCCTCGCCCCAATATCAGGTGGCAGCAATGTGGGGGGTAAAAGTGGTAAAGTTCAAGTCCTACCACAAAGTTGGAGGAATGACTTATAATAAATTCCACTTTCAGAAAACAGGATGCTAATCTCTAAACATTAGTTGCACATGTGCAGATTCAACTCATGCACATTAAATGTGAAGCATTTTGTAAACATCAACGATGTGAAGAGAGTACTACTACATTCCTGCTTTACAGATGAGTCTGAGAGTCAGAGCAATTGATAACTCACTCCAGTAAGTGAATGAGATGAGATTCAAAGTCATGCTCAAGTTCGGTGCCCTAGTTCCTTTATGATGTATCCTTGGGCTCTGAAGTCCAAAATGGGAAAGCAGCATCATGGGGAGGCAAGCCATAGTGAATTCTCTAGGTCAGCATCCTCATGTCTGCAGTGAGACAGTTTACACAATACAGTCACAATATAATCATTCTCTTTTATTGCAATGCCACTTTAGGCAGAACGGTCATAGAAGACTGAGAGGGAAGCTTGACATGATAATCATAGAACCGATACAGCTGCACATATAAGCTTCAAGAGAGAGAAGCAGGGAACATCCTTTAGTCCTAGAGAGACTTACTAACTTAAGGGCCCTTGAGTCCCCTGTAAAGACCTAGTATTTCATTCTGTACTATATCTATTAAACACATTCCTATTGTGCCAGATCCCTGCCCTCAAAGAATTTACTTTATAGTAGAAGACACAAAATCAACTAGACAATTTCAGGTTATAACTGCTATTAAGAAAATAAAATGAGCCCTGGCCTCTGTGGCTCAGTTGGTTGGAGCATTGTCCCATGCACCAAAGGGCCAGGGATTTGATTCCCGATAGGGCACATACCCAGGTTGTGGGTTTGATCCCCAGTCAGGGTGCATATGGGAGACAACCAATTAATGTCTCTTCTCTCTCTCTCTCCCTTCATCTCTCTCTAAAACTAATAAAAACATATACTAGGGTGAGGGAAAAAAAGATAAGATAATGATACAATGAAGAGTGAAATTATATTCCTTTTATTTATTCACTAGTGGCCCAGTGCACAAAATTCACGCATGGGGGGGAGTTCCTTCAGCCCAGCCTGCACCCTCTCCAATTGGGAACCCCTTGGGGGATGTCTGACTGCCAGTTTAGGCCCTAAAACAGGGATTGGGTCTAAACTGGCAGTCAGACATCCCTCTCGCAATCTGAGAGCCTTGGCTCCTAACCATTCACCTGCCTGCCTGCCTGATTGCCCCTAACTGCCCTCCCCTGCTGGCCTGATCTTGCCCCTAATGGCCTCTGCCTCAGCCCCCACCACCATGGCTTTGTCCAGAAGGAAGTTGGACATCCAGAAGATGGCTGGTCGACCCAGTCTAATTAGCATATTACCCTTTTAGTAGTATAGGTAGATCATATAGAATAGGATTGCTTAAATGGGGGGGGGGGGGAGCCTTTTTCATCAGGAGGAGATGATCTTTGCAGACAAAAATACATAATCCCTATATCTGGCCTGATAGCCAGCCATATGAACTATACTGCCAAACCGGTCTTTAAAAAATTGCACCATTTTCTTACATCTTACACCAAACAGCTGTTGCCCTTAAAACCCCTCCTCAGCCCCCACCTTAGGTTCTGCCTTCGCAGTTCACTCAGATTAGGCTCTGATTGGTTGGTTTCTATGCCAGTCAGCGTCAAAAGCTCTGCCTCCTAGGCAGCTATTGGCTCCTCACACTTCACCCAGATTTGGTTCTGATTGGTTGGTTTCTATGCAAGTCAGCATCTCCAGGCTTATCAATGGGCCTGCTGATCATCGAGGTGGGGCTGAACAGCAGCCCGAGTGGAGGCCTGAGAGAAAGAGAGGCGTGGCTGCTGGCCAGGCCCGGAGCGAAAGAGAGGCAAGTGCTGATCAACAGCTGCCACGGAGGCTACAGATCAGACCCTGCTTCTCTCTCCCCAGGCCTCCCTACAGGCCTGATCCCCAGTCCCCTTGGCAGTCAGTGCTACTGCCTTCCAGTCGGTGGAGCCTTTGGTCATTTTGGATGTTATGGACCCTGGGTTTTTATATATTAGGATATGTCTACTTTATAGACATATCCTAATATATATGTCTATAAAGTAGACATATAGGCTGTAAGATCCTAGGAGTGATATATTTACTTTTATTTATCTTTACATGCCTAACATCTAACATGGTTTTAGATATTCAAGCTACTCAACTGGCACTCATTTAATTAATTAATAAACTGAGGACATAGGAAGCAGTTGTCAAGGAAGTGCTCTGAAGGGTTGCTAGTGGAGCGGAAATGAGGAGCTCAAAGAGAGGCCTACTTTCTCCATTGATACTGAAACCACACGCTTTCAGACTTTCCCTCTTTGACACATTTGGTGTTCCCATAGCAGAAAGCAGACTGTTTACTCTGTCACATTATTCACTAGGGGCCACTTTCCACGAACACTTTAAAGGGAACAAGGTCGCAACCAGCTATTTTCTCGGAAGGATAAAAGATAATAAAAAAGGAAAATAAATTTAGGGCTTCGGGACTTTGGGGACCTGGGTTTCTTAGTTGGGTTTAGAAGGCAAGTTCACTCACAATATTGCAGCCAATCCTCTTACAGAAGGGAAAATAGTCACATGTCAAAAGTGCATCTTGATTTTTAACTGCCATTGCATTTCGTAAATTGCCTCCGACTAAATTCGAAGAACTTTCACAATATAATCATACTCTTCTTAATTGCAATGCTACTTTAGGCAGGATATATATGAAAATCAAGATTTTTTTTTTAAAGAAACCATACAACTGACACTTCAGCTTAGCCTTGACTAAATCAATATTAGAAGTTACTAGGGAGTAGTGATGAGATTTCAGGCCCCTGAAGATACACAAACAGGATAGCAAGTGTGCAGATGAAAACAACAAGAGATGCTTTCAAATGCCTTATCTAGAAATATATGGTGTTCTTTTTCAAGTAGAAAAAGAATTATTTCCCCTTTCACTTATATTTCGGTTAATTTTCTTCACGTGGTAAGATAAATGCATTTTTTAAAACTTTCAGTGGAACTCAATTTTGAAGAACATAAAAATTACCATATAAAACCAGACCAATCAATACTCTACAATCTTTATTTTCTCAGCTTTTTATCTCCTTTAACCCTAATACTCTTTTGTAGCAAGGATTGTTGATAATATAGATGAATATCTGCTCAGATAAAATAAGATTGATATTGTATAGTGATATAGGGATGATTTCTGATAATATATATGAACATCTGACACATTCTAGATACATCATTGACTCTCAGTGAAATTGAGCCATTTCTTTAGATTCCTCATTGGGCCTGTATATTTCATAAATAACTGGCCCCCTAGAATTATAAGTCATTATGTGCACTGTCTCTATTTAATTGCTCTATGAAATATTATTTCAGAGGTTTCTCAGGCAGTCTCAAACTTAAAAATGTAGCTTCACATTAAAAAAAAAAAAAAACAAAAACTAACCATGTAAAGCGATTTCAAAATAAATCCAATAATTTGGATTCTGGAGCAAGACAGACAGAAGGAGGGCCTTCTCAAATACAGAATGGGGTCTCAGGTCCCAGAGATACACAAACAGGGTGAGAAGTGTGCAGATGGAAAAGAGGCTTTCAAATGCCTTGTCCAGAAACATATGGAGTTCATATTTCAAAAACCCCACATCTGGGGAAGATACAAGAGAAAGCTCACATCCTGGGCTCTGTTTGTTGCTGAACACAATTGCAAGCAGATTGGAACTCATTCTAGGAAAATGCAAAGAAGCTCGAAATGACCTTCTGAGGATGACAAAATCTCAGCTTTTCTGTCTGCACAGTAACTACAGGAAAACAGCTATGGAGATATCATCAAAGCCCAAGGAGACAGCACAACTGTAAATATCTGGAGGCAAATACTATTTATCTAAATAAAACATACTGTGGATTTGGCCGCCGATAACTTCCATGACTGAATCAGCATGAAGTGAAGAAAGTAGGAACCAGAAGTGGGTTTCATGAGAGCCCTGACACTTGCTACTGTGCCCTTAGCTATAAAATACAGACTATGTTCCTAACCATTTTGGGGGGCTGGTGTAAGTATTGGATTAGATGACCCCTATGCAAATAGCAGGCACTGCTGGGTCAGGCGGGAAGCTCACTCAACAGCATTCTCCCTTCCCTGCCTCCCTCCTTTGGACATATCTCATGAATGATCTCAACTAAATCCCATTATTGACCTTGATTAAATGAAGACTGATTCAGTAGGGCTTGGGTGGGGCCTAAGATTCTGCCTTTCTAACTTCCAGATCCAGATGATGGAATGATGAAGGTCCATGGACCACACTTTGAGTAGCAAAATCTTAGAATATTTTAACCAGTTAACTGCCACACGTCCAAAACGGAAACCACCTCCACATGCCACGATATTTTGAATTTAAAAAGGTCCACTGCTTGTGTCTATAGACGCATATACAAATGGTTAAATGACTCCTAATATTCCTGATCTGCTTTGTGTCAAAGTATTTCCTTTCTTCAACTCTTCACTAACTCTGACTCCGCAAGTATAACAAGCCTCAAGCAGTTGAAAGAATCACAACCCCAAACTGCTGACAAGTCTCGGTTTTCTATGCTATTCTCCTCTGGATCCTACTGAGTATAGATTGTACAGAAGTTTAGCTGAAGGGCACATTTTAGAGCTGTCCTTAGATAATACAGCCAACATGAAGTCATAGCTCTCAAGTGCATATTTTAATTGTTGGGTAAATGGAATCATGGAAAAATGCACAGAGAAACCTGAAGGGGAAAAGATGAATAAAGAATAAAAAACACAATTTGCCTTTCAAATGGAAATAATGTCTGTCATTTATAAAGTACTTGCCATGTGTTAGGCATATCATTTTATGAGTAATGAAATACTCCAGAAATGAGTGATTGATTATCTGAGTAATTTGATAAACTTAGCTATTGCCTTTGTTTGGTGCTATATTGCTAGATTTTTCCCCAGTGACTGTGAAGTGGTAGGTATTTAAATATGAGAATGGAACATTTTAATTTGATATGGTTGACAGGGTTATTTGATGGGGCTGTCACAATGACAGCACATTTCCAATGCATTTATTGGGATTACCTGTGCTGACTGAAATTCAAAAGGCAGTACAATGCAAATGAAAAGAGTGATATGACACAGTATTATCATGCTTTCTACTGGGAAAACACTACTATTTGTGCTGAGGAATGTGGAAAATCATGAACAGGAGGTGACAGAGTATATTTAAAAAATCCCGAGTAGCCCAGCCGGCATGGCTCAGGTGGTTGAGTGTCGACCTATGAACCGGAACATCATGACTTGATGCCCAGTGAGGGCACATGCCTGGGTTGTGGGCTCCATCCCCAGTGTGGGGACATGTAGGAGGCAGGTGATCAATGACTCTCTCATCATTGATGTTTCTCTCACTCTCTTTCCATTCCTCTCTGAAATCAACAACAACAACAACAACAGAATATGTATACAGTAGACCAAGCAGAGCAAAGTCACAAAGCCATGGACACGAGCAGAAAGAAGGGCTGAAGCACTGGAATATCTTGAGTGCTTGCTATTTTGCTGCAACATCTCATAAAATGTGGGTCATATTCCCTACCCACTTTTGGTCCTGGTCATGTGAAGATGTTAGATGCTTTGTCACTTCTGTTTTAAGCTTCAAAGTCAGAGTGAGAGTAGAAGCAGGTAGGATTTAGACTTGACATCAAGTCAGGAAATGTTCTGTTTGAAAAGGAGAGGGAGAGAGTAACTAATTTAGTAAAGATCAGTTTTATAGGTATTTTTACTGAAGCCTGTTTCAAGATGAGACCTGCTGCACCCTGTCTCTGTAAGAGGAGCCCTACAGAACAAAATGTAAAAGGCACATTCTTAGGACTGCCGCCTTCTCTATCTGTGAAAGTATCAACATGAGTGAATCAACATGAAATATATAATCATATGTTTCAAACATTAATCACAGAAAGTTCCAATGGTTTTAAACTATATCACCTTCTCAATGACAAATACATATCGTCTCTATCATCATATTAAAATTTAGTGCATGTGCATCTCTTTTTCTAAGGCTTTTCTTGTCAGCATATTAATTTACCCCTTGATGATGATTTTTTTTTCTTATCATCCTAGCAAGACTTTGAGATAAGAATGAGGACAAAGTCATGGGATTCTTGGAATCACTGTGTCTACCATACAATGATTGGCATAATCTCATGAATGCTGGGAGTGGGAGAGGGAGGGAGGGAGGGAGGGAGGGAGGGAGGGAGAGAGAGAGAGGAAGAGAGAGAGAGAGAGAGAGAGAGAGAGAGAGAGAGAGAGAGAGAGAGAGAGAATGTCCAAACAACCGCCTCTCAGCACCTTTTAATTATCTCCACTGAGGTCACAGGCATATGGAACAGAGACACATTATCCCTGCCCTAATCCTTGAATGACAAAACACAATTGATTCTTGAACAACACGGGTTTGAACTGTGTGGATCCACTTACATGCAAATTTTTTCAATAAATACTGTAAATGTATTTCTCTTCCTTATAATTTTCTTAACATTTTTTTTCTCCAGCATACCTTATATAATATATAAAACATACAAAATATGTGTTAATGGACAGTTTATGCTATCAGTAAGCCTTCTGGTCAACAGTAGACTATTAGTAGTTAAGGTCTGAGGGAGTCAAAACTTATACACATATTTGTGACTGTGTGGGGGGTTGGCATTCGAAACCCACTTCGTGTTCAAGGGCAATTGTAATATGTAACAATGATGAATTGCTCTTTTAAGCTACTGAGTTTCTGGTTGATTTGCTATACAGCTATAGATAATTGGGCTACTCCTTCCTGGTGATTAACTCTTGCCTGTCCAACCTCATGTCTATAGACTTAGTCCTAATTCATACATTCTAGGGCACATTGTTTATCCCATGGATTGAAAACAATGTAATAGTAAAAAGCCAGTCTTTCACTAAAGTTAGAATGAACTTGTGTGCACACTTTATTACTAAACTCCATTCATCTCAAAACTCATCTCTATATACCCACTTATTCAGTATCCAGAGGAGCTAGTAGGTGCTTTTATACATTTATTTGTTTAAAAGCATTTCTGTTCCCATTAGCTACAAAACCCTTTAGGACAGGTACCCTGTGTGCTTTATCTCCAAATTGTCGTACCCACCTGAGGTAACCAGCAAGTACTAATATGTTTACACAAAAGTAAATAAATGAAAATTAAATTGGCAATGTCATATAAACCTGGATATAAATATTAAGGGAGGTGTTCTATATCTTCTTTTACTTTCAAACCATGTGAGGCTACTACACAATCACAATATAATACAAAAAGACTGGATTATGGTGACATAGGTTTAGAATCTTCTTTAAATATAAGAAAATATTTGCAGCAGATGGCCATAATCAATTTAATTTAAATTAATATAAAATAATTGAGGAGAAAGTTTCTCCTCCTCATTCCAAAATAATGTCTCTTTGGCTACAAGGCAAACATATGTAAACATTTATCTAATACTAGTAGCCCTGCGCAGGAATCCGTGCTCTAGTAGCTCTTTGCTGCCGTCCTGTAGCTCTCTGCCCGCTGCCCCACCCTCCTGTAGCTCTCCCCACTCATAGCTTGCTACCCTGCCCCCTCCTGTAGCTTTCCGCCTCCTGCTTGCTGCCCTGCCCTCTCTTGTAGCTCTCCGCCACCCGCTTGTAGTTCATTGCCCCACCCTCCTGCAGATCTGTGATCCAGTGGTTACATGGTCGGTCATTATGCCTCACTGAGTAATGGATAATTAGCATATTCCTCTCTTATTATATAGGATGTTAGAAACCAGCATATCTAAATAAATGTGGGGATGTTAAATCAAAGCAAAGTCCTCATAGGAAAGGGCTGAAACAAAAATATCATGTCAGGCAAGAAGCATGTATTTCCAGGAATGTTCTCAAAATAGAAATCTGTTTTTACAAACTAAATGAAACCTGCAGTTGTACACTTCCGTAATTCCTTTACAAAAACATGCATTATCACATTAAGAAAAATCTGGTAGTTTATCCAATCAAGTAAACACTGATTAAGAATTAAAAGTGTTCATAGCGATAACCAACATTTTTCTTTGGTTAATCACTCAGATTCAAAAAATACTAAACTTATCTCAAGACATTCTAATTAGGCAAAGCTACTTGGTAAATTGAACAGTTGGAGATCAGAAGCATGCATCCAATTAAGAATGTCTTGGGCTGATTTTCTTTTTCTGACCTCTTCTGTTTTCTAGAATTTACTTCTCATGCCGTACCCCACTGAAGAGAGTGGTATCCAAACCCAGCTCACCTTTAAAAAGTTTTTGATCCCAACACTTAATTTTGCATACAATCTTTAACTTATGAAAGTATGGAGCTTCTACTAAAACTTGACAGTGTGCAGTATGTTGTAAAAAAGGCTTTTTGCTCTTGACATAGTGTTATGATTTGAATGCTTGTGTCTTCCCAAAATTTTCATGTTGAGGCCCTAACTCCCAACATGATGATATTAGAACATGGGGCCTTTGGGATATAATAAGATTCAGAGGAGGGTAGGATCCTCATAATAGGGTTAGTGCCTATTTAAAAAGAGACCACAGAACTTTCTCTCTCTCCTCTCTCCTCTCTCTCTCTCTCTCTCTCTCTCTCTCTCTCTCTCTCTCTCTCTCCCCTCCCCCGCCATGTAAAAGTACAAGAAGGTAGTCATCTGGAGGCAAGAAAAGGCCTCTCATCAGAGTTTGACCAGATTATCACCCTGATGTCAAACTTTCTGGTCTCTAGAATTATAAGAAATAAATGTTTATGGTTTAAGCTAGCCAGTCGGGGTGTTTGGTTGTACCAGCCGAAGCTAAGACATACAATATCTAGAGAGTGGCTTATGCATGGTAGATTTTTAGAAGTACTTATTGTTTGGCTATTCATTTTTACATGTAATGCAATTAGTCATAAATTATTAACTGTATATTTCTGCATTTCACAGTATGGATGCTGCTGCTGTTGCCATTGGGTATCTGTGTGGGGAACCAATTAAGGACCAACAATACTTTTACACTTTTTGTCTACATTGCCATCCTCCATGTAGAATGTCCTTAGCAATTCAAAAGGAGCCAGTTCTTCTTTGAGGTAGATTTTTCAATCACTTTTTTGTATTTATTTTTAAAAGCACTTGCAATACCTTTCGTCGTTCATCATTCATGAAGAAAGCCTTTGTTAGTGTAAAATGTAGCTGTAACAATTGTTTGCCAAAAAAAAAATAAAACCACTCAACACAACACTTTTAAACCTTATTTGATTTCCTCATATTTTTTTCCCCAAAGAGTGAATATGGACTTAAATCCATTTTTTTCTAAGAAAGGAATAATCATTGTTTTTCATAATCATACTCAGTAAGAGTCGAACAATAGCATCTCGGCTTGAAAGAGACTTTTACTACAAGGTTGAAATTAACTTTCACTTCTTTTTAAGTGGTTCCAAAATAACTCATAGCCTAGGGTTATCTTGGATGTGAGAATTATCTGTTTCATTAGCTCTGTTAGGCTATTTTTCACACGAAAATTCTCCTGACTTACTAATGCATTTCAATCCATTGTTTGGAAAGCACTGGATAAGAATTGCAATGATAACAGCTAAAGCATATGAAGACGCTGGAAACTGAAGTTCTCATTATTATAGCATGTTGGTTATCTGTATCTCATTCAATAGCATATTTTAAAAGTGTCACATTGACTTCCAAACAAGAGAAAATTAAAGAGTTTCAGGCATAACATGCTATTTAAACTTATTGTGATAATATTTTATATTCAGAGATATTGAAAAGATAAGCTAAAGAATGGAAAAGAGATAAAAGTATTCATAAAGACTGTTAATGCTTGGTAGGCATGTGGCTTAGGGCACAATTTTATGATCTCAGGTATAAAGATAAAAACTGATCTAGACCCTCTGTCTTTCTTCTAGCTGACTAATCAGGGTTTAGCAAGGCAGTAAAGAGAAAAGATACAAACTTTCACTGTTCAATCAGGAAACATGCCTTGGGGCAGTGTGTAATGAGTCTAAAGAATGGTGGTCCAGAATAACAGAGGAAAAGGAGATCTAACTGAAGAAGAGGAAAATGTATGGTCATTGTTCCCAACTCCATCTTTTGCAAGTGATGGACAATGGGCTGAATCACCTGTGAATGTTCAGAAATTAAGTGGGCAGCACAGCAGTGTCAATGGAGTCAAGCTCCAGAGTTGGGCACATATGGGTTCTACAGGGTATTATTTTTGTCCATGAGCATATCACTTACTCCTTCTAAACTTCAGTTTCTTCACTCACCTATAATTCTCAAAATAGTGGTACTGGCCTCATAACACTAAGGATATTAAATGCGATAACTGAAGAGTTGAACACCACAATGCCCAATGCCTGGCAGCTAGGTATTTACCAAGCCCTCATGGAGTCCAATCATCATGCTCAATTATATTAATTATATATATATATATTTGGTTGAAGCCTAATTACTACACTGTGTGTGTGTGTGTGTGTGTCTATATATATATATATATATATGTATATATAAATATATATATATATACACATACAGTATAGTAATCTCTGAACACATAGTAATCTGGCCACTCAGGGAATATATATATATATATATTAGAGGCCCGGTGCATGAATTCATGCATGGGTGGGGTCCGGCCAGCCTGGCAGGGGAGGGGACATGGGCAGTTGGCCAGCCTGCCTGCTGGTTGAACTCCTGGTCGAGGAGACAATTTGCATATTAGCCTTTTATTATATAGGATATACACTGAGTGGCCAGATTATTATGCGTTCAGAGATCATAATAATCAGGCCACTCAGTGTATATATGGTGTGTGGGGGGCTTTATCGATCTTTTGAAAAGCTCAGTTAGCTAAACATTCTCCCCCACGCCCCCCACCCCCGCCCCCAATAATAAGCTATTTCCTAACACTGGGTATTTGAGTTCCAGTTTCTTAGCGCTCTGTTCAGGTATTATAGGTACATGCAAAAATTTTTACATTAATAAATAAGAACATTGACTGAATGTATTCCTAGAAGCTTTGGGTAACTATTCTAACAATTGGTTTACCCACAGATTTGAGCTGATTGATAACAGGCTTAAAAGAGTTAGATGCATAAAATATATCAACTGAATAATTGACTAAGAAAGATTTTTTAGTAGACAATATTTTGTGGCTCAACTCAGAATTATCTCTCTACACAAAATTAAGAACCCAATTTACTGTTTTATTTTTAGAGACGCCATGTGCATCTGACTGGATGCTGAGAAACAGCTCCAATAAGACAAACAAGGTCAGTGCATTGCTCAATTGAAGGGAATGTTAGTTGCACAATTAGACTTCTACCAAACAATTTGTACTCTCCTGTCTAGTGCAGAGTAAAGCTAAGAAGTAGCTGTCCAGTCAAGAACTTCATTGCCTGCACTTCTTACATATAAAAGGTCATGTGAATAGAATGTTCATGAGCATAAGTGGTTATAAAGCATGTAAGTCAGACAAAAGAGGACACAAGTTATATGAGTCTGCTTATATGTGGATTATAAAACAAAAAAAGTAATAAACAAATAAAACAAAAACAAACTCATAGATACAGACACAGGGTAGTGGTTACCAGAGGGGAGTGGGGTGGGAGGAGGGAGAAAAGAGTAAAGGGAGTCAAATATATAGTGATAGATTGTGACTGGACTTTTGGTGGTGAGCACACTATAGAGTATACAGATACCAAGTTATACTGTTGTACACCAGAAATGTATGTAATGTTATTAAGCAATGTTACCTGAATTAAAAAAAAAAATCCTACATAATAAAAGGGTAATATGCAAATTGACCAAATGGCAGAATGACCAGTCGCTATGACACACACTGACCCCCAGGGGGTAGGGTAGATGCTCAACGCAGGAGCTGCCCCAGCTCGCAGGCCCCAATTGCCTGATCAGGGCCTGCCAGCCAACCTCTTAGTCCCTTCCCCAGGTCGGCAGGCTCCAGGTGCCCTATGGGGAACAGGGAACTGAGGTTGGGTGGCGGCAGGGGGTGGGGCCAGCTGCCAGCAGCCAGGGAAGATGGCCTTAATTACCAGGCCTAGGGACCATACCCATGCACATATTTTGTGCACGAGGCCTCTAGTAAAGTGTAAGCATGGGGAATGTTTTCACTTTCTTTCTCCTCACATGCAAAGATTAGTTAAAAACTGAATCCTGAGAGATGGCAAAGCAATAGATAAAAGGAGATTGAGCCCTTAAGCATGGCCTTGAAAGAAAACTGCTCATTAATCAGAAAGGTCTGCTCCGACTTTACAGGATTGAGAAATCTCCTCCTATTTGTGTATTTATTTGTTACAGCACCTTAAGTTGGAGTTGAGGGTAAGAATTTCTTATGGAAAGGTGGATAAAAGTCAGTTAATTGTGTCCAATATAATCGGCTATCAAAAGATATACATATTTAAAAATAATTAAATAGAACTTAACATTTCCTCAGAAAGGCAGATTAAATTTATAAAAGATGATACTAGATCTTATGTTATAAGTGGATGGATGAGTGATGGACACTGTAATTTTGATAATCTAAAAATACATTCAGAGTTTTAAACACATGTTGTGGGATTCTGTCAATAATTATTAAAGGAGAGAGCATCATATTTATTCAATGTGTTTGAATAGTTCTGGATTCTCCCATTTGAAAAAAAATGGTGAACAAGTATTTTATTGACATACTATGTATTCATAATTTTTTTTTATGCTACAGCATTTTAAATATGTTTTTAATTGATTTCAGAAAGAGGAAGGGAGAGAGAGATTGAAACACCAATGATTAGAGAGAATAATTTATCGGCTGCTTCTTGTACACCCCCTACCGGGGATCGAGCCTGCAACCCAGGCACATGCCCTGAACAGGAATTAAACTGAGACCTGGTTCAATGCTCAACTACTAAGCACACTGGCCAGGCATATGCCACAGTATTTTAAAAATATTATTATAACTAGAGGCCTGGTGCATGAAATTCGTGCACTGGGGGGGTGTCCCTCAGCTCAGCCTGCACCCTCTCCAATTTGGGACCCCTCAGGGGATGTCTGACTGCCAGTTTAGGCCATATACCACAGGTAATAATTACTTAAAATGAAGTCATATTGGACTAAGGTGGGCCCCTAATTCGATACGAGTGAGTGGTGTCCTTATAAAAAGGAGATATTTGGACACAGAAACAAGCAAGCATAGAGAGAATGTGCCTTGAAGACAGAGGGAGAACACCAGGTATAAGGAATGCATGAGGCTAGCAGAAGCTGAGAGAGGCATGGAATAGTAGTGTCCCATAGCCTTCCTGACACCTTGCTATGGGACTTAGGACCTCCAGAGCTGTGAGAGAATACATTTCTTTTGCTTAAGGCACCAGTTTTTGAAACTTTGTTATGGCAGCTTTAGCAAACAAACACATCACCCATTCCACAATAGAGGTTAAATATTTTAAGTTCTGGAATCAGTAAACAAATCCCCTGTTTGATAGTTGGAGCTAGGGAAGTAAGCCACTGTCAATAATTACACTATTTATTTCCCTTTATCTACCATTCACCAATGTATCCCTTATTCTTTCAACCAATGCGTATTGAGTATTTTCATCCATATCTTTACATTATGCTGTAGAGATTGTGATAAATACCACCGAGCAAGAGATGCCAATTTCAGATTTCAGTATGATGCAATTCTTAGAGAGACATGGAACAAGGACCTGAGGCTGATTTATTTCCCCAAATTTAAATTGCTTAAATCCCACCAGACAAAGTAGAATAAATTCTGAAGGTAATATC
This sequence comes from Eptesicus fuscus, assembly GCF_027574615.1. NCBI lineage: Eukaryota > Metazoa > Chordata > Mammalia > Chiroptera > Vespertilionidae > Eptesicus > Eptesicus fuscus. The sequence continues at coordinate 106,341,687 of NC_072474.1, read as the reverse complement.
ACCTTTAAATCACATTGAGGGAGAAGAAAACCAAGGAGGCTGCTATGCTAACTTAAATCACAGAATTAAGCAACTATATCAGTGGGCCACTATGATGCTCAGAAGAGAAGATTTATAAAGAAAATTCAGCTCTTGGTTGAGTAGTGATAGAATTGTCGAATAAAGTACATGATATTGTTCATACCTAATTTTACCCCAAATCCAGGATTTTAAGAAAGAATACCTGATTCTGGGAAATAAAGTCTAGGCTACTTAAAAGAGGATGAACAATAAAAAGTTCATATATTTAAAAAAAATAACTTCTAAAACACATAATAATTATTGGGAAAGGGAGAATAAAATAGCATTATTCATGTATGATGTTCTTAACCAAGTGACCCTTGAGTCTACAGTAATATGAAATATTTGTAATCTTCACAAACTGAACACCTGTATCCAAGTGTCAATATCAAGGCAACTGTTTGTGTTTAAAGTTCTACAAGTTTAAAGATTTATACTAACATAGTGTTAGAAAACTGTGATGTAATGAAAGCTTGGACATAGTTAATTCTTAAGCTGTATACTTCTTCACATTCCTTTACAAGGATTGTCAGTAAAATAGTAATTGTTTTCTCCTCTCGCTATCCAACCATTTCATACTGACAGCCCATCATCATGGGAATTTACTATCACATTACTGCTTTGCACACTTGAATACCAACATTTCCAAGCTGCAATCAGATATGTTGACAGGAAATGTGGCTTTTAGTTAGTGATTTATGTCTCTGCTTTGAAAAAAGAAATGTTATTTTAAATATATTTCAATGACAAGTGACCTCCAGACTTTTTGTTGAGGCACTCAAGAGGGATGCTTTATGATTACTGATCAATAAAATAGTGCTTTGGCATTTTTATGTCCCTCCCTCACCCCGAAAATGCTACAATAGTAGGTTCTAATGATTAATAGCAGTATGTATATTGGTGTACATATGCCTTAGATCTTCTGTTAACTAGTTCTGTGGATTAGGTAAGTGGTTTGCCTTCTTATGCTAGAGCTGTCTCAGCTACAAAATGGGATCATTAAGAGTATTTGCCTCTGAAGGTGTTTGGAAAACCTGAATAATAAAATCCATGGGATACTTCGATGGAGAGAACATCAAGTAAGTACTCAATACTTTTATTTGATGTTGTTATAAAGAGTACTTGTGGGGCACTACTCAGGCGACAGGCATTGGGGTGAGGACATAAAGATAAGGAAGTCACACCTCTCTCAGACCTTCACAAACTGTGTTGGGAAGCAAAAAGGAGGTGGCATAGGTGAAAGTACTTTGAAAGAATAAAAAACTCGATGTAAATACCAGAGTGATTTGTTAAATAAGTAATTGCCTGTGTCCTCAGAAGTAATTTAATGTGAAAATGTGAGTCGGCATCACTCATTTGAATGTTGCAACTTTTATTTAAAAACTATACTGCCAGTATTTTAATCCTAAATACATTGGCACATAACAAATGTTTACAAGTGTCCACTCTGTCCTGGGAAATCACTTCCCAGATGTTGTAGCTGGCTAATATTTTGTTTCTGAAGCACATAGTTACACATAAATTATTAAGCTATTTATAAATATAAAATGTTATTGTCAGCGCCATTGGTATTACTCAAATAGTTCTGAGTATTCTCTTTTCCCAGCAAAATGAAAAGCAACAAAAAAACAACAATTTTTAGGAGAAAAATATCAGCAATCACAGTTGTAGGCTATGAAAACATATCTAATACATTTAAAAGATTATTTGTAAGGCTGTGTTATTACATACACAGGGCATAATAAAGACTTGCATGTAATTACATAAATCAGTTATGAGATTTCTTCTTCTGGAAACTTTCAAAATTTAATTTATTATCCAATGTAGTTTAGAGATACAACATGAAAAATAGAGTCAATTTTAGTTCCCATTTTATTTCAACATGGGACATCTATTCCTATCAGGCCAGTCCCCTAAATATAACCCATGCCTGTCATTCCCCTTCACTCCTCCTACCCATTTTTCAGGATCCTACCAATATTATCACCTCCCCCATGAATTTTCCCTGACAATTCCAGCCCACTCTATGCTCAACTTTTCTGAAATACTATTGCTCTTGTAAGAGCCTGTACCACAAAATTTGGCACTTAATTATATATTGCCTTGTATTGTTTTCTATTTGTGTCATGAATATCTTCTCTCCCATGCTATAATATAACTTCTCAGCAAAGGACCTATTCTCATGCCTTTCTGTTTCTCATTCAGCATTTAGAAAATATGGGCATATGATAGATACTCAATAATTCATTGACTAAATACTTTTCTAGGCTTGTTATAACCTTTAGCTCTATAATATTAAAAAGTTCAGAGAACAAGAAGACCAAAGATGCTTATATTAATTATCCCAAATGATGAAATCATTCAATATACCAGGACTCTGGTAGCTACTGAGATACATTGATGACAAGGTAAACAGTAATGATGAATGAAAGGTCCATCCTAAATAGCTCACATACATTTTGAGTTTTGGAGTGTTATCACTACCTATGGAGTCTTTGGTTTGATTCCACCCTTTACTTGTGTTGATATCAACTCTTTGGTACCTATTGCCTCAAAGTAAACCAAGGTGCTCTGAAACCTAAATTTGTGATAAAGCTTTATTCTGCTTCACACATGTATTGGTTACAGGCAGGGCTAGCATAAGAGACTTTTGTTAGAAAGGTTCTGATTCTTAGAAAATTTTACAAAGTTCTCTTATCTCAATTTAATAAAAAGTAAATATATTTGAGGAAGTTACCACTGGGATCTTGGAAATCATCTAGCCTAGCCTTCTCATCTACAGGCCAGTTATATAAAAACTAGAGGCCTGGTGCACGGATTCCTGCACTGGTAGGGGGCATGGCCTGTGGGGATTGGCCCGCTGTGGGAGTGCTACTGACCCCAGTCAGCTGAGCGGCTGTGGACCGGCCCTCAGAGCGACTGCTGAATGAGGAAATTAGTCTGAGCTGATATTTTGGGGTAATGTCTTGGGTAAAGGCATGTTCTGTGTCCTGGAGGAACCTGGCAAAGAGCTTTGTACCCCAAAGCCTCTCGGTGAATGTCCTTGATGTGTGATGCCAGGTCAGTGACACCATTGGGGATGTTCAGGGCAGCTATGCTCCAGGATCCTCAGCCATCAGGATAGCCTCCCGAGGGGGCCACAGTCATGTCCCCTCTTGCCATCCGCCTATGCCAGCTCCCCACACTCTTTCTAGAACACACCTTAAAGGGACTGCATCAGCTGGTGGGGTCTGGCCAGAGTCTGGGTTGTCTCAGGTGTTTGATAGGTGCAGAGACTCTGCCTCACCCTGGGACTGCTAGCGCCTGCTCCCACTATGGGAGCAGCTGCTCATCCCAGTCAGCCAAGCGGCGCTCCCACTGTGGGAGCACACTGACCACCAGGGGGCAGCTCCTGCACTGAGCACCTGCCCCTTGGTGGTCACTGCACATCATAGCGACTGGTTGACTGGTTGTTCTGGTTGTTCTGCCATTCGGTCGCTGGGCTTATATATATATATATAGATGGCTTACTATCACAAGGGTCTCTTTATCAGTTCATAAAATGGTCAAAATATAGTGGTTTTGTTTTTTTTGTTGTTTGTTTGTTTTTATTACTTTAGTCCTGTATCTTCTAATATTTAGAAAATTCTCCAAGCCCAAATTCATGTTTTATTGAAGCATCCTAAATTAAAACTCCAGATTTGTTGCTTATTAGTTATGTTCACATATTTAAAATCAGGTGGGAGAATAATTGTATTTCATTTCAAGATAGTTTTAGAGAGATTTAGAGAGACTTATTGAACACTTCTTTGGTAATCCATGAAGTGCCCCATTTTCAATTTGGCCGAGCCAGATTGCATTTCCCTTAATAAAGCCTTGTCTTTCTTCTCACTAAATCTGAACTCATGTTCTATGTGGTAAGCAGAATAATAGATCTCTAATGATGTCCAGGTAGCAGTTCCCAAACCAGTTCAAGTGTCACTTCTTCCATAAAAATGCTTACTTCCTCCCTGCCCTTTCTGGATTGTAAGATTTCTACTCCCTAAATCCACATAGGACCTTTTCTTTACAATTTCTTATTGCACTTAGCACTTAAATATTTATTTTATCACTTTCATCCATGTTGATAATGGTCTCTTCTAAATTATAAGATCTTGTAGAGTTACCATTAGGTGCTTTATTTGTTTCTTTTAATTATTTAATTTATTTTAATCTTATCATCCCTATAGTTTTTGGGTCAATGTTTTGTATATTATAGGTGCTCAATCAATATATTTTGAGCTACCAACGGTGTTTTCCACTTGTGCCAATTTCAAGAAACAAAGTCACCCACATTCAGCAAAGCAACAAACCTAGAAAATATTAACCAAAGCCTAAAGAGTGTCACTAAATTCATAGAAAATATTCTCTGCAAGTGTTCAGTGGGGTTCAGACATATTTTTTTCACTTTCAACTCCAATTTAAATTACCTGACATAGCAAGTATGATTTGAAAAAATTATTAGTTCATAAAGTCTGTTTTCTACAAGACTCTGAAGATTGTCTTTTTGATTAGGCAGCATGACACATTGTGGGGACTGAATTTTAAGTCTGTGCAAACACTTGACTAAAGTTTGCATGTCTGAATGTCTCAATTTATAGGACCTCTCCATTAAGATTATAATGTACTAGAGGCCCAGTGCATGAACTTGTGTATAGGTGGGTTCCCTCAGGGTGGCCTATAGGGATCAGGCTGAAACCTGCAGTCTAACACTGCCTGTAGCTCCTACTTGCCATTCCTGCTCATCCTGGCCCCACTATGCCTGCCACTGGCTTGCGCCCAATCAGTCCCAATCCGAAGAGGCTCGCGCCACCATAGCAGTGCTCACCAGCTGTGAGCCCTGCATCTGGTGCCTTGTATGAAACCGGCTCTCTGACATTCCCTGAGGGATCCCAGATTGCAAGAGTGCAGGCCAGGCCGAGGGACCCCACCGGTGCACAATTGGTGCACAATCGGGGCTGGGAGGGACCACAGGAGGGCTCCAGGGCGTGTGCAGCCCATCTCGCTCAGTCCCGATAGGCTGGACCCCAGCAACAAGCTAACCTACTGGTTGGAGTGTCAGTGCACGTCATAGCGACTGGTCGACTGGTTGACTGTCTGCCCCCTGGTGGTCAGTGCATGTCATAGCGAGCAGTTGAGTGGCCTTAGAATATCATTAGCATATTATGCTTTGATTGGTTGAACAGTAGACTGGTCACTGGACAATTAGCATATTAGGCTTTTATTATAAAGGATGGCTATAAAGTTAATTTCACAGTGTTTTCTGATGACAATGGTCAGCTGATTAGTATTTCAGAAATAAAGTGAAAAAAAGTACAAATGTAATTACCATACAATCAATTTTTTTTTTAAATTATTGATTAATTTTAGAGAAAGAGAGGAAGGGAAAGAGAAGGAAAGAGAGATTTTTTTTGTTTCACTTATTTATGCATTCATTGGTTGATTCCTGTATATGCTTTGCTTGGAGATAGAATCTGTAACCTTGGTGTATTGGGATGACACTCTAACCCAGTGGTCGGCAAACTGCGGCTCGTGAGCCACATGCAGTTCGCGAGCCACGGTTTGCTGCTCTGTTGACTAATGAGTTTGCTGACCACTGGGATAGGGGCTTAATCACAAGGAACAACAACAGCCTGTAATTATTGGAATCGAGAGTCTAGGTCAGTGGTCGGCAAACTCATTAGTCAACAGAGCAGCAAACCGCAGCTCGCGAGCCGCATGTGGCTCACAAGCCACAGTTTGCCGACCACTGCTCTAACCAATTGAGCTACCTGACCAGGGCCAGGAATCAATATTTTAAGTTCTAAAAATAATATCCTAATAAGGGGTTATGTGTATTTTTTTTGATACATCTGCTGTTAATCTCAAAATATTAATAATTGTTGTGGGTTTAGTATATCCTGGCATGGCAGAAGAAATGAAATCTTATTAAGGTAAACTGACATTAACCTTGGAAGTATTTTTTGAAATTGTTCCCAAATAGACCCAATTTTTGTTAAAATTATGGAAGAAAATTATCTGTATACTAGTATATAAGAGCCAGAGCTACCGGTCGACCAGACTACCAGATGACCGGACAACCGGCTGGTCGCTATGATGCACACTGACCACCAGGGGGCAGACACTCAATGCAGGAGCTGCCCCCTAGTGGTCAGTGTGTTCCCATAGTGGGAGCGCTGCTCAGTTGACCAACAGCTGGTGAGTGCAGCTGCAGCAGCATGAGCCTCTCCCACTTCCCTGGCAGTGCTACCCAGCAGCAGCAGCGGCAGGCGCAGTAGGGCAGGCTGCCCCAGCCGCCTGCCACTTTGGGCACTACTATATTTCTTGGGGGATGTTGGAATGCTGGTTTCAGCCTGATCCCGCAGGCATGGCGGAAACTGGCAGTCCGACATCCCCCAAGGGGTCCCAGATTGCGAGAGGGCACAGGCAGGCCAGGCTGAGGGACCCCACTGGTGCACGAATCCATGCACTGGGCTTCTGGTTTATCAATAAAAGGGAAAGTTAAATCTTGTTTAAAAAGTATAAATTTTTATTTAGTGGCTCTAATAAGCATGTCAATTTACATGGTTTTGCTTATTTGTCATTACTTTGAAATTTCAATATAATACTTGTAATTTAATTACATGATACAAAAACAAGTCTTTCCGGACCCCGTAGGCATGCTAAACTGAGGGAAGAGCAATTGATTCTGCTGAACAATACACTACCTTTTCAAAAGATAATTAGGGAATTTTTTTTTATGTAAAAACAGAATAACTCAATGGCTCATACATTAAAATGTTGAAGACTCTTTGAAAATAGCATTTTAATGAAGGATCATGTCTTCGGCTTGCAAACTTTTCAAAGCACTATGTCAAATGAAGACATAAATCTACCCTTCTGATGTCACTAATCACACTGAAAAAGTAATTCTCCTTTGAAAAGCAGATGGCAGATGCTTTCATGGACAAGCAGTCTACTCTTCAGAAGTTGTGAATTGATATGTTAATGCAGAAACTGTCTTTCTCAGACTGGCTCAGCCTTTGGTGTGAGTGAATTTTTAAAATTCCTTTTTCCTTGTGTTAGAGATAACTGTAATGGTTTTTTCTCATGCTGATTTTTAAGTATTTAAAGGAAAACAACAGTTGATAGCTCATCAAGGCCTATGAGACGCCCCTAAGAGCTAACATTAGTAAAAAGACACTTCCATTTCCTGTGGAGGGTGTCATTAGGGGCACTTAAGCAATGAAAGCTACTAAGAGCTACAAACACTTTGGAGAATTTCTGTAAGGACTTTGATATACCCTTTGCCCCATATTTTTGAGTGATCTATCGCTCAAAGAGCAACCTCATTAACATATCATTTGGGTTATCAAGAGTTTTGATGGACTCAAGCCTCTGTAATAGTCTAACCCAGTGGTCGGCAAACTCATTAGTCAACAGAGCCAAATATCAACAGTACAACGACTGAAATTTCTTTTGACAGCCAAATTTTTTAAACCTAAACTTCCTTCTAATGCCACTTCTTCAAAATAGACTCGCCCAGGCCGTGGTATTTTGTGGAAGAGCCACACTCAAGGGGCCAAAGAGCTGCATGTGGCTCTCAAGCCGCAGTTTGCCGACCACGGGTCTAACCCAACAACTTCCTTTATTATAGCAACAGCACAAACATCTGCCTCACAGAGTAGTCTAATTTCCCCTTCTCCTGTACACCAGTGGAATTTTCAGTGTTGGGGGCAAAAGGCAGAAGAAATAAAGTCTTACAAGAAAGAAAAAATGTTACAGAAGGCCATTATCAGAAATAAACAAATGAGCAATGGGTTAAGCTAATACTACTAATTCAATTAGAGCTGAAGAGGATGACTTACTTTGGTCTCCCCAGAACAAAAATGTGCTCAGAAGGAGAGGCAGAGAAGGCTGCAGAAGTAGATGTGGTTCAACCTAATATACAGAATACATAGATATAATGTTGTTATTATCTATTTATAAAATATAGCTGTCATGTAATATAGATGGAACATGTTTAATTATATATAATCTATATTTAATTCTGTGGGAGAGAAAAAGCCAACAGTGATGAATTTTTCTCATTATTCTCTTCACGTACTCATGTGTTTTAGTAGAGGAGTTAATATTTGGATTGAATTTGCAGAAAGTTTATGTTCAGAATAAACTGCCAGGAACAATTCTATAGGAAGAGGGTTCTCTGGAGAGGCTATTTTGGACTAGAATCCAAACAGGGGCAGAACATGGAGCCATAACACTGGCAGTGGAAAGAAGGAATATATGTTCTACAAAAAAAATGGATGAAATGAAATGATATTCAAATATTTGACAGCTGGTCCTTCCAGGCACTGACTAATCAGAATGGACATCAACTGAAAAAGCCTGAGAATGACAGAACTGGAGCATTCTGGCTGATTAGCAGCCTGGTGGGAAGGGCCAATACTGAGAACCACCCAATGTATTCTGAGATCTACTAAGACTTCTCCTGACATTCCATCTGACATGGGAGAATAGAATCCTAGTCTTGTGTAATGCCATTTAGAGTTCTGTGTTGCTTTCTTTCACATTTTAAGGATTTCTTAAAAATTCTATTTTTATATTTTAAAAAAAAAATGTCTGAATTCACCTTTGATGAAGAAGGCATGATTGACACTGTATCCTGAGAACTCTCCACATTCCCCATTTCATTTCTGACCAATCTATTCTTATCTGGGGGAGTCACATATAAAGTTAAAATCCTCAGGACTCATATTTCTGTCCTCAATATAATCTTACTAGTTCAGTTTTCCAAATGCGATGACTTAGCTGGCCTCTTCAATCCACCAAGTTTTAAATGTCTATCACTGCACAGATCTTGCTTCTGAGTTCCAGAAAGTTTTATTCAAATGTTCACTTAGTTGTCTCACTGGTAACACAAATCCATAAGACATTGCCACACAAAAATTGGCCTCCAAGGATACAGAAAATGTATCATAATCTATTATGTCATTGCCCAAGCACACACACACACACAAAATGGAGTCTTATATGACTTCTTGTTCTCCCATCTACGATGACCAAACATCATGATTTTTCCTGCAACTGAAGAATTTCCTGGAATTTGGAATTTTCAACACTAAAATTGGAATGATTTTGTTCACATCAGGATAGCTGGTCGCCCTCATATATGGCACAAAGTCCTGTGGGCTCCATATCCCTTGTATTTGTCAATTATTTTCATTCTCAGGATTAATACTGTTGTCTCTCTATAGGGCTTGAGGAACCCATTCTCCTCCTCCATTTGCTACCATCTAAATTATTTCTGCACTCTGTGACCACAGACCTTAATGAAAAACAAGATTATTATGTAACCTTCTTCTATCCTTCCCATTGTCTGTAAGATAAGACCCAGGGATACCGGGTCCCACCTATCTCCCAGCCTTATCTTTCATTATTCTTTAATTCTGCCCTGTGTTTTAGCACTACTGACCCTTCTATTACTCAAATGTGTCAGGAAACAGGGTTGGAATGACTTCTATCTCCTACTTCTCCAGATTGAATCCTCATCTTTTAGGTCTCATATTTAATATCATTTCTTAAATATATTTTTCCTTTTCCCTCAGACAAGACCAGGCACTTATTTTCCTCCCATAGCAAGCTACACTCTTCACAGAACTCAACAGCATTTACTATTTGTCCAATATCCATCTTCCAAGAGATAGACATTCTTATTTTATTGCATATTCACCATCATATCTCCAGGGACCCCCTCAGTGCCTCAATACAATAAATATTTATGAGACGAATACATATTTGAAAATAGATTATTTATTTGTATTATGTGACTCCCTATTGTATGTTCAGATATCTCAGTTAAAAAAATGAACCTATGTTAAGGAAAGTAATTAAGGCCATAATCTCTCATAAAATTTTAGAACATTCTACTATATTCCATTGAATCTAAGTAAGATGAAATTGACTGTAACATGTCATTATTTTAAGTACAACCAAAGATGAAAATGAAAATAAACCATAAAATTCTATTTACTAAAAGACACATCCAGTTTTTAGACATTAGAAAGTGAATAAATGGGGAAGGCTACAAGGCAAAAAATACCCCTAAGCATGTATCAAATTTGCACACTTCTCTCCATACTCCCCACTCCCTCCTTGGTGCAGGGAGCCTCATTTCTAGGCTATTGAAGCTGTAGTCTCCCAACTCATATCTTCCCTTATATTCTTGAATGCCCAGTTCATTCTCTACATTGTATCCAAAATGATCTACTTAAATTGTGAGCCTGATCACATCACCCAAACCCCTGCATGACCTCATCCCTGCTAAATCTGTGTCACATCATGCACACACATACCCTCTAACTTTCTATCCTTCTGGCATGGTTTATAAAATATGCCTACCTCTTTCATTTACCTGAAATATTCTACAACTCACTGTCCTCACCTCAATCCTTCTCCAACTCATCATTATATACAGTTTAGTATAAAACTTCCCTTCTTTAGAAAGATGTTCTGTGATCCTGCCATTGTCAATTAGCAAACCCCCTCCCCTCATCCCTGCCATTGTTCTTTTTCCAAGACACATCCTGTCTTCTTGCTTCATGGTACTCACTTCAAATTTTCATTGTATTTACTGTGTATTTATGCATGCAAGGCATGTCTCTGTCACTGAACTTGGAGCTCCATAAGGGTAGCCATGAAGGTGATGTCAGTTGGCAACATATACCAGAAAGTGACACAAATAGAGGTGCTAAATGGTTATTTATTGAATGAATTGGGCAATGAAGCTTTACACATGTTGTTGAAACAGGGACAATAGGAAACCTGATGCCTAGTTCTGAGACATATGAATGCTGATAAAAAGCAGCAACATATATCCCCCAAAGTTAGGTAGGTGACAGAGAAAAACATGCTTTCCAAAGGGATTGTTTAAGGACAATGCACATGAAGTGAGCTAGTTCAGATATCTAGGACCTTCCACTTTAAAGAAGAAAAGTTGTTTGCTTATTTTTATTGATTTCAGAGAAGAAAGGAGAGAGAGAGAGGTAGAAACATCAATGATGTGAGAAAATCATTGATCAGCTGCCTCCCGCATGCTCGCCACTGGGGATCGAGCCCACAACCTGGGCATATGCCTCTGACCAGGAATTGAACCTTGACCTCTTGGTTCATAGGTCAATGCTCAACCACTGAGCCACTCTGGCTGGGCAGAAGAAAAGTTTTATTTATTGAGTTTTATTTTCCCCTGGATATTTTCAAATTATTTTTAATCATAGATAGTTTTATAGCAATAACTTTATTTTTTCAATAAAACTATTTTTGAAACCTCAGAATAAATTTTTACATTTATAGACCTTAGTATCATTTGTTGTGTTTTGTGTTTTCATTTTGAAAAGTAACCAGGCTTGAAATAAAATGTGTATTACAAGGTGAAATCATTATAAATGACATTTTTTCCCCTCAATGATGTTTGGAAAAAATTGATAAATGACTAATAAGAAAATATTATTATGCTAAATTTATGAAAATTATAGAGCGAAAACAGACCAATTTTAATAGTCAGTGCCAATTACATCTCACGCTTCAATGCTAGTAAAAGCAAATTTGATTTTGACACTTGTAATTGTGTTAGGAGTAATTTCATGTAGAGAAAAATGCTATTCATCTTTAACATCCTTGGGGACATTTTGTTCAACCAACTTCCAATTTTCTAATGCCTGGGCATAGCTTATGTGAAATGAGGATAGTCAATGTTTCTCTGTCCTTGAATATTGTGAATACATACATCATTCTTACAGAAATACATGTTTCCACCTATGCATGCACTCATTCCTTTACTTACTCACCTTTTATTGAGCAAATTGTATGTCAGGCATTGTGCGAGGCTCTATATGTGCAACCATGAATAACTCTGAGAGTTAAAATAGAAAAAAACTAATTAAAATATAATTACTTTTTAATTTGCATCTCTCTGATAATTAGTGACATTGAGCATTTTTTCATATGTCTCTTGGCCTTCTGTATGTCCACTTTGGAGAAGTGTCTATTTAGGTTCTCTGCCCATTTTTTTAATTGGATTGTTTGCCTTCCTTTTGTTAAATTGTATGAGTTGCTTATACATTTTTTACATTAACCCCATATTAGAGATATCATTGGCAAATATGTTCTCCCATACAGTGGACTCCCTTTTCATTTTGCTGATGGTTTATTTTGCTGTGCAGAAGCTTTTTATTTTGATGTAATCCCATTTTTTATTTTCTTCTTTGTTGCCCTTGCCCTAGAAGATGTATCAGCAAACATATTGTTGCGAGAGATATCTGAGATTTTGCTGCCTATGGTTTCTTCTAGGATTTTTTATGGTTTCACAGCTTACATTTAACTCTTTTATCAATTTTGAGTTTATTCTTGTGTATGATATAAGTTGGTGGTCATTTCATTTTTTTGCATGTACCTGTCCAATTTTCCCAACACCATTTATTGAAGAGACTGTCTTGACTCCATTGTATGCTCTTGCCTCCTTTGTCAAATATTAATTGAGCATAGTGACCTGGGTTGATTTCTGGGTTCTCTGTTGTGTTCCATTGATCTATATGCCTGTTCTTGTGCCAATAGCAGGCTGTTTTGATTACAGTGGCTTTGTAGTATAACTTGATATTTGGTATTGTGATCTCTCTCACTTTGTTCTTTCTCAAGATTGCTGAGGCTATTCAGGGCATTTTTTAGTTGCATACAAATTTTTTGAGTGTTTCTTCTAGATCTGTGAAATATGCTGTTGGTATTTTAATAGGGGTTGCATTAAATCTAAAGATTATTTTAGGTAGTATGGACATTTTAATGATGTTAATTCTACCAATCCATGAACACAGTATATTCATCCACTTGTTTATATCTTCCTCTATCTCTTTTTTCAATGTCCTGTAGTTTTCTCAGTACAGATCTTTTACCTCCTTGGTTAAGTTTATTCCTACGTATCTTAATTTTTTTTGTTGCAATGGTAAAATATAAAATACGAGGGGCCCGTTTTGCAGGAAGATTCCTGCAAGACTTCCTGCGGGCTTCCCTCCCGCCACAGGCTTTCCTCCCGCCACCGGCACCTCTCCCACCCCCCCAACCTCTCCCGCTGCAGCAGGTGGGGCGGGGCGGGGTGGGCGGGGCATTCCACCACTGCCTCTGCGGCACGCCCCGCCCCCTGCTCCCCTGACCCGCTGCACCTGCCGCTGCCCGCCTCTGTGGCCGCACGCGCCGCCCGCACTTTCCCTCCAGCAGCCGCCTTTCTTTCTACTTTCCCTCCCTCTTCCTTCTATGGTGTCTTCAGTCTTCACTTCTCCCTCCCTCAGTGTATGCAAATTAGCCGCCATCTTGGTTGGGTTAATTTGCATACTCACACTGATTGGCTGGTGGGCGTGGCTTAGGCGTAGCGAAGTTGCGGTCAATTTGCATATTGCCCTTTTATTAGGTAGGATAATTACTTTTTAAAAGATAAGTGCTAATAATGATAAAAAAAGTAAGTGATAGAGTATACATATGCACAAATATTGATGCCATTTCACCTCACAAGGAGGCAATACACACTGCAGAGTAAGAAAATAAAATGATTTCATGAAGATCTCACAGCTAGTGAATGGAAAGGCTGGTGCTAGAATTCAGATCTCCCAATTCCTATAACAAGGAACTCCCTTTACTGAATGTTCTCAGGTACCTTGCCTTCTATTTTACTCACGGATGTACAATTTATATAAACCTCATTTAATCCCCATAATCATGAAAAAGAATAATTGTTGTTCCCATTACACTGTTGAAGAAACTGAGACTCGGACAGTATGAGTAATTTCCCAAGTCCAGTGTTAGTAAACAACAGGGCCAGAATTCAGAATCAGTACCTACACTACCTACTATTCCCAGCTTCCTGTCTATTCCAGTTCACTCAATGGGATCCTTTAATTTAAATTATAAATAACTACCATTTATTGAGCACTTGTCATATACCAGGTACTCTTTAAAGGTATTTTTCATGAATCACCTTATTTAATCCTCACAAAAACCACAGAAGGAACTACCGTCCCTAAAGCATAATGAACTCTATCTGCTCTCCTGCGGATGGAGAATTCAAGGTCTAATGTCTCTAGCAACCTCAGCAGGGATCAGTCTAACAAGGGCAGTCATCTACTTAATTATCTACTGGCCAGAAAATACACCATATTGAAGCTATATACACAATCCATTACAAGTTCCAAACCCAGCAAAGTCAGTATTTCTTTTTTTACCTCCTCTACTTTGCAGAGGTATGTTATGGCTAAAGAATGAACTTGAGTATCTGGAATCAGAGTCATATGTGTCAATTATCAACTTCTGTTATGATTCCTCCCCTCCTCCAACCAACCTCGACTTCATGCTGAGATTTGCAATGCTTGTTGGTAGAAGGAGAGAGAACCAATGAGAAGCAAGCACTATGGTTCCCTTTGCCTCCCTGTAGCACTCCAGGTGGATTATGTAGTGGTAGGAAATGTGGTTTCATAATAGAAATAAACAAAGAGGCTCCAGTGGTGATTAGCCAGGTCCCTGGAAACTTCATAAGTAAGTACCAACTTGCAACCTAGTCTAGAAACAATGGCACAAGCGACTAAATGTAATATGACAAAACATATTACAGACATATGGGCTGAAATAATCTGAAAATAACTTTTTATGCAGAAGGTAGAAGTTATAATACATCATTCAAAGACATGCAATCGCCCTGCCACTAGGAAACACCTCACAAATATAAAAGTTTTGAAACAATGTTGTAAGTAAAGATAAATAATGCAAAAGACTCTAAGTACATATTCACAAAAGTGTGTCGCTGCACAAATAATTTGCTTTCCACCAGGAAGATTTCTTTTGATATTTTTCTCCAATAAAATTTTAAAGTTAAGCAGGCACCATTATTAAAAAGTAAAAACACGGTTCTGTGCTGTACATGGCACTTCATAAAAGTGCAGATCACTCTACATAATTAATGGGTGATACTATAGTGTCTCCAGATCCAGACATAACTGGCTTCAAGTTTGCAAGAAAATGAGTTACCTTGCTAATAACCCTTAATTACAATCAGAATGTGACTTAACTTGTATTCCAATAACAAATGCTTTGATGCTAATTTTTTACCTGATTTGAAGGACAACGTAAGCTGAATGCAAAATGCCCTTCAAAATTAGAAAAGCAATTGAACAGATAGCAACACTGTGCCTGGGATGACAAGTTAGAAATACCATCACAACTACAACATCAGTGTATCCAGCAAGCCCCTTTGACTTCAAGATCTGTGGTCTCAGTGAGAGAGATATGGGAAAACAACAAACAAACAAACAACCCTGAACACTCAGTTATTTTGTCAAACTCAACCAAATGCATGTTTATAAACTATAGTTTTTATGTCTGAGGCACAGAATTGGTATGGGCTAATCATAAATAAAATGACAAAGCTTTTACAAAAGATAAGTAATATTCTATTTACACAAAATGGAGACCAGTGGACTTTATGAAATGAAAATAAGGTAGATATCCCAAAAATTAAAAGAAAAAAATTTATATAAATTAATTTAGAGCTATACCTCAGAGCAGATGCCAAAAAAATTCCAAATGAATTAAAATTACTTCAAAATAATAAATAGTATTCTAGTCAAAAACAGAACTAAATATTATGACCTTTTAGAGGAATAGTACTGTTTCGCATGATAGAAGAAATTGCAACCAAAGTACTGATAGGTTTGACTACAGAAGATTAAAACTTCCTCATACAATGAAAATTCTTGTCTAAAGCAAAACTGCATGATCAGAGAAGATAGGGGCATCTAACATGACAAAAAGGTAATATCTGAATTGTATAAGAGGAGCATTAAAAATCGATCAGGAGATGCTTTGGAATGGCTGGCACTTTGGTGGAGATGTGAGAGATGCAAGCGAATGCTCAGTGGGGAGCATAATACAATCAAAAGCTCTGTGAATAAGAATTGTCGCTCGCCTCCAGGATGGCCTCAGGGAGCCTTGCCTCCTGGTCCGCACACCCTGTGGAAGAGGTCCCACACTGTCCTGTGTTACCAATGGGTTATTCCAAAAAGGAAGTTGTCTGACCTCTGAGGCTGGGTTGAAAAAGACCTTGGGGCTCCTGCCTTGTACTTTCTTGGGTCACTTGCTCTGGGGGAAGCCAGCTGCCATGCTGGGAGAAAACTCAAGCAGTCCTACAGGAGGTTCATGTAGAGAAGAGCTGAAACTTCCTGCCAACAGCCAGCATCACTCAGGGTACAGATGCAGAAACTGAGGCACAGATGATGACACACTTGCCCAAGCTTACACCACAAGGAAGTGCCAGATCCAGGATTAGGAAGCCAGAGTCTGTGTCCTTAACTGCTACGAGGGCATGTTCTTCTTGATGGAACAAATAGGATGGAAAAGTACTGGCAACTGTGTGGAACAGAACAACAGCAAAAATGCTAACATTCAGAATTAATTAGAGGTGGGGGCATGAGGGGAGGCAAGGGGAAGAATAAAAATAGCTCTGCCCTGCCAGTGTAGCTCAGTAGTTGAGCATCAACCTATGAATCAGGAGATCACAGTTCGATTCCCGGTCAGGGCACATGCCCTGGGTTGCAGGCTCAATCCTCAGTGGGGGGTGTGTAGGAGGCAGCTGATCAATGGTTCTCTCTCACTATTGATGTTTCTATCTCTCTCTTGTCCCTCTCCCTTCCTCTCTGAAATCAATAAAAATATATTTTAAAAAATAGTTCTAATTTTTCAAATATATATAATAGGGAGGATGGTAGGTTTACCATCCTGGGGATCAGACACGAGCTGCTTAGGAAACAGTGTGCATGTGTGTGAATGTGTACATGTGTGATCACTTACTGATGTCTAGACAGTAAATACACACACAGGGAACGTGAGGAACAGGTTAGTTTGGAAAACCCTTGATATGAGTTTTCCCACTCAAGGAGAAACACAGAGGTTTCACTACAGTAACATATGGTTAAAAGATGGTTTTTCTCAGGGGCAGGGGCTGAGTTAATAGTATCCTTTTTTATGAAGATTAATAAAAGACTAAAAAGTCCTTCATTTCACTTGACCTCTTTTTGACCACATCTTATCTTTAGCAGTCAGGTTAGGTGTGGGCATAATCTAAGATTAAAGAAAACTCTGATTCTTTAAAACCAAGTATCAATTAAGTAAAAGTAATTAACTGTGTTGCTTTGCAATAATTGAGTACAAACTATTACCTTAAATATGTACCCTATGCGTTGTTAGTGTGTAAGAAAGATATTCTAGTTTGTTTTCTCCATTTCCCCCCCAAGTCTAACAACCATCGAGGTAAATGTTTGTTTTGTATCTTTTGTTTATTCCCTCACAAGTGTATGTGACTTTATTTCATTTTAATCTGTCACTTTGATAAATAAGATGCTGCCTCCGGGGAGCTACGGAGAGGCAGATGCTGCAGGTGTTATTGGTGAGGCGTTCTGTGCGCATGCACAGCTGCTTGGTTGTAATGCCCTGTTGCACGCCGTGGCCAAGGAAATTTAGCGCAGATGCTAAAACAAAAATTCCCAAGAAGCCAGCAAGAGTGAAATTGGGTAACTCCTAATACATAATGTATACATGACAATTTCCTACCAAGTGTGTTTACAAATCTGAGCATGCCACTCGGCTTATCTTTGTGTTTTACTAATATAAAATTAACAACCTACGGACTCTCTGGAGAGATTTAACTTTACCATGCACAAAAATGCTCAAAGGAAGGTTACGTTGCTTTTATGATAAAGGGGCAAAATATACTAAACAATGACCAGGACAATGCAATTACCAAACTGTTGGTGATGAGTGGATACTCTTGTTCATCTATCCCCACTTGTTCTTGGCCCATTTCATGACTTACTCCGATTTCTTAGTGCCGTGCCTTTTTAATTTTTTTAATCTCACTGACATAGAAAAAAAAATAAGATTCTAAAAACCAATATGTTGCCAAATCCTGAATTTATCTTGTTCAACTCACAGCTGTCTACCTCTTCTATTTTTGAAAGGACCCTAATATTCACTATGCAGGTAACGGGCTATTTAAGGCTATACTCATTGTAGGCTCTTTCAGCTTTTACACTCTTTGCCACTCTGTGTTGTCTTTGTCACATATCTCCTCATTTGGACACCAAACATAATTAAATTATAGAAACCAACAAGTATAATGATCAAAAGAACTAAAGCTGGTTTTTGAGAATTAATTTGAAAATAGTTCTTTTGAATGTTGATTGCCTTATATTCTATATTTTAGGTATTCAATATATACATTTGTAAATACCTATTTGGTTCTTTCTTGATATACACTTGTCTCACTTACAATAATTTTAACTTAAAAAGAAGGTACCATTTCTAATTGTTTAATAAAGCCTCTTAGCATTTTCAGTTTGTGCAGTGAAACAAGTAGCTATGGAATCTGATAGAGAGATCTCATGAGCAGGAATGAATGCAAGTCCTGAAAGGATATTCTGCCTGCAGATCCTTTCAGAACTGAAAATATACGGCCAATTCAGAGCTGAATAAACAATGGGACTAAGTGACTCCTTTTCCACAAAGCTTTTGACAATTTCCATTCAGTCATGAAACTCCAGATGCCTCAAAATTAAAACAAAACAACAAGCAATTTTACCAACCACTCCCCCAACAAATAGCATGTCTTAAAAACTTTAATTTTTTAATAAATGCAGACTTAACATTTATGATCCAACAATTCCAGTCCTACACATCATCCCAAAAGAAATGAAAATGCATATCCACAACAAGACTTGTATATAAATCTTCATAGCAACTTTATTTATAATAGCCCCCAAAATGGAAACAACCCAATGCCTAGAAGGTGAATAAACAAAATGTGGTGTATCCATATGAGGAAACATTATTCAACCATAAAAAATATAACTGAATTTTGATACATGCTACAACATGGATGAACCTAAAAAAAATTATGATCAGTGAAAGAAGCCAAATAAACAAAGATTCCATTCATTATGAAATGTCCAAAATAAGAGCTAATATATAGATATAGAACATAGATTAATGGTTGCTTTGAGCTGGGAAGGTGAAGAAATAGGTAGCATCTAATTGCACATGAAATTTTCCTTGAAGGTGATAATTTTTCTATTATTAGTTTGTAGTAGATAACTAGGTAAATATGATAAACTAGTGGCCTGGTGCACGAAATTCGTACACATTAAAAGGGAATTAATTAGAGGACATATTTTAACATTGCTATTTGCCCTTTCTCTATAATAGAAGTGTCAGAGACGAAAGAAAATGAGTAAAATGTATATAAAAATCTCCCTCCTGTCAGAGTCTGGGGCATGCCACGGGACCCAGAGTCAAGTAACCCACACCTGTGCATGCTGAGAAATCACTTGAGACCCAGACCTGGCCAGCCCCACCCCCACTCGGCAAGACCCAGACCCTGTGGGCCGCACACCCGTCAAGCCATGTCCCCTCCCCACCCTGCAGCATCACATCAGCGCTGGACAGGGATGCACGCAGGCAGTGTCACATCCCAGGCCGGGGACACACACAGGCAGCATCATTTCCCCGATCAGGGACGCAGGCAGGCAGCTTCACGCCAGTGCTGGGCGGGGATGCATGCAGGCAACATCTCATTAGTGCTGGGCAGGCCTATGTGAGCCTCCGTCAGGGGAAGCCTCTACTGGGGTCTGCCCTTGGGCTGGGTGGGGGCCAGGTCTTGAGGGGGCCCTCCTGGTGATAGCAGTCCTCTCCTACCCACTCCTGCTGTGCATGCCGCCTGCTGAGCAGTGGTAACATGATTGTGTCCTGGATAATTTGCATATTCCTCTATTATTAGTATAGATTATTAGTATAGATTCCATTGAACTAAGTTGGGTAGAAAGATAGGGCCAAGAAAGAAGAGGCCAAGGTCTGGAGGCTCAAATGTACCAAAATCACAAGAGTGAGCCTGGTGATTCATTTGCCATCCATTGTCTTTGTACAACCTTGTGTATAGGAATTAGAGCAACTTCTTCAGGAGGGATGTTGACAAATGACAATGTAATATAATGTAGGTTGTTTGATGTTTGCTTTTTTACAAATAATATGCCCAGCATTCGTAAAATATTAGAAATTTCTACCTGTATATCATTACTGTATATGTTGCATTTGTTGAGGTAGAAATTTCTATCAGCTCTGCTGATTGGCATATAGATGTTCAATAAACATGTGTTGAATAGAGGAATAAAAGAACTATTGTACTAATTATAAATTGCAATCTTAAATATTAACAATATATTGTAATTCAAGGACAATGGAGCATGGGCCATGAGAGAAAATTTGGAGGGAAAGCAATATTGGGTATAGGTGGGAGATAATGAGATCAGTCTTAAACATACCTCACCCCATTGACTCAGGCGTCTAGCATGCATCTCAATATATGGTTCTGGATTGAGGATATAAATGTGAAAGTTTAGTGTAGTTTAACTCCTGGGTATCTGTGACCTACAAATTGATAACAAATCAATTTATTTTAAGTGATATACAAAATTTTCTCAAGTAATCAGTTCTACTTTTGACTCTGATTTTAAATCTGGACAAAAGGCTATTCAAGTCTTCAGACAGAATGCTCTTTCTTTGGGAGCAATCGTGGCTGTAAGCAGCACTGCCTTTGTTGGCTCAGAGAACATTGCTGTTCTCTCCAATTACCTTCAACCACACAATCTTCCAACTGAGACAGGGACTAGTCCTGTAGTTATGGATTTCTCTTCCTACTCTCATTTTGTTACCTTTCTACAATATACTCATTTTGAGACATGCACAGTCCGAAAGATGTGAGTAAATCCACAGATTAGATAGATTAAATGTTTATCCTTATTAAATATTAGTCTCCTCATTCTTGCCATGTAGTATTTGAATACTACAATTATCTGCAATTTTGCTTTCCACAGTTTCAGTCACCACAGTCCAAAAATATTAAATGGAAAATTCCAGAAAAAAAACAACCACAATTCAATTAACAGTTCATAAGATTTAAGTTGTGAGCCATTTTGAGTAGTGTGACGAAATCTTATGCATCCCGCTCCATCCTCCCTAGCTCGTGAATCATCCCTTTGCCCAGCTTTCTCCTCGAAGCAGAAGCTCCCCACCCATTAGTCACTAGTAGCTGACTTGCTTATCAGATCAACTGTCCAGGGATCATAATACTTGTGTTCCAATAACACTTATTTTACTGACTAATGGACCCAAAACTCAAGAGTAGTGAGGTCAGCAACTTGGACATGGCAAAAGAAACCATAAAGTGCTTCCTTTGAGTGAAAACATGAAAGTTATTCACTCAGTAAGGAAAAAGGATTGTATGCTGAGGTTACTAAGGTTTACAGTGAGGACAAACCTATCCATGAAATGGTGAAGAAGGGAAAAGCAGTTTAAGCTAGTTTTGCTGTGGTACCTCAAACTGTAAAAGTGACAGCCTCAGTGCATGATAAGTCCTTAGTTAAGACAGAAAAGGCTGATCATGTTAACCAATGTCACCCCAATACATTTAATAAAAAAAGAAAGGAATGAACAGAAAACGTTTTCCAATTGATGACATGTTGAGCCATGTAGCATTGAACTATAGGAAGACTTCAGCAAGAGACTCTTGACCCATAAGACCTATAACCAAAGTCACATAACTTTTTAAAAGTATATTTTTATTGACTTCAGAGAGGAAGAGAGAGATAGAAACATCAGTGATGAGAAAGAATCATTGATCAGCTGCCTCCTGCATGGGAATTGAGCCCGAAACCCAGGCATGTGCCCTGACCAGGAATCGAACCGTGACCTCCTGGTTCATAGGTCGATGTTCAACCACTGAGTGGCACTGGCTAAATGTAGTCACATAACTTTTGTTACAGTGTTCATTATAATTGTTCTATTTTATAACTAGTTATTATTGTTAATGTCTTACTGTACCTAACTTATAAATTACCTTTATCATAGGTATGTATATTTATAGAAAAGTACATAGTATATATAGAATTTAGTACTATCTTTGGTTTCAGGCATCCACTAAGGGTCTTGGATTGTATGTCCCATGGATTAGGGGGGAACACTATATTCATTTTATTAATAGGACTATTAAATTATTATGAATAGACTAGGCCCGGTACACAAAATTTGTGCATAGGGGCGGGAGGATGTCCCTCAGCCCAGCCTGCACCCTCTCCAATCTGGGACCCCTCGAGGGATGGGGACTGCTGGCTCCCAACTGCTTGCCTGCCTGCCAGCCTGATCACACCCTAACTACTCCCCTGCCAGCCTGATTGATGTCTAACTGCTCCCCTGCCAGCCTGTTTGCCCCTAACTACCCTCCTCTGCTGGCCTGGTCACCCCTAACTGTCCTCCCCTGCAGGCTTGATCACCTCCAACTGCCCTCCCTTGCAGGCCGGGTGCCTCCCAACTGCCCTCCCTTGCTGGCTATCTTGTGGTGGCCATCTTGTGTCCACATGGGGACAGGATCTTTGACCACATGGGGGCAACCATATTGTGTGTTGGAGTGATGGTCAATCTGCATATTACTCTTTTATTAGATAGGATAGAGGCCTGGTGCACGGGTGGGGGCCAGCTGGTTTGCCCTGAAGGGTGTCCCGGATCAGGGTGGGAGTTCCCTTGGGGCTCGGGGCAGCCTGAGCGAGGGGCCTGTGGTGGTTTGCAGGCCAGCCACGCCCCCTGGTGACCCAAGTGGAGGCCCTGGTATCTGGAATTTATTTACCTTCTACAATTGAAACTTTGTGTCCTGGAGCGGAGCCAAGCCTCCTGCTCACTCTGTGGCCAGCAGCCATTTCTGTTTGGATTTGTTTACCTTCTATAATTGAAACTTTGTAGCCTTGAGTGGAACCTTAGGCCAGCCAGGGCAGGGGAAAGCTTGGCTTCTTCTATCGCCTTGGAAACCCAAGCCTCCCTCCTACTTTCTCTGTGGCTGTAGCCATCTTGGTTGGGTTAATTTGCATACTCACTCTGATTGGCTGGTGGGCATGGCTTGTGGGCATGGCTTGTGGGTGTAGCGGAGTTAGGGTCAATTTGCATATTACTCTTTTATTAGGTAGGATAGCCTAATTTGAGGAGACAAAACCAGGATTCGAAGTCAAGGGAACTTGGATTTAAGTAACATCTTTTTCATTGACTAGTTTTATGAGCTTGGGTCAATTACAAAATTTCACTGAGATTTGGTTTCTTCATTCATAAAATTAAAATATATTATGTCTCCAGTAGGTCTTTAGTGAAAGTTACATGAGATAATGCCATATATATATATATATATATATATATATATATATATATATATATATATATATATCTTACCTTATAATAGACAAATATGCAAATCGACTGCACCTTTGCTACGCCCAAGCCACGTTCACCAACCAAGCCACGCCCACCAACCACGCCCACCAGGAAACCGTTGCAGGGACATTGGGGTGTGGTGGAGCCCAAGGCCCGGAAAGCCTCGGGCACCAGCAGGGAGCCTGCACAGATGGCAGGAAACCACTGGGGGTCGGCTCCTGCGATCCCTAGCAGGGAAGCTGGGTTCTGCCGAGCCCAAGGCCAGGAAAGCCTCGGGCGGAGGCTTTCCCGGCCTTGGGCACCAGCGGGGAGCCTGCACGGATCGCAGGAAACCACTGGGGTTTGGCTCCTGCGATCCTTAGCAGGGATGTTGGGTGCGGCCGAGCCCAAGGCCACCGCCCGGCGCCAAGCCTCGACCCTGAAAGAAGGCAGAAGGCGGTGGCCACAGCCAAGGCCTGGGTCCCTGGTGCCGGCAGAAAACTGGTGCAGGCAGCCAGGTGAATGAAGGTCTATTGCACGAATCTTCGTGCAAATGGGCTACTAGTATATATATATATATATATATATATATATATATATATATATATAACCAAGTAAATTGGTTGCTGACTTATCCTTATTAAATTATGGACAGGATAATCACGAGGATTTCTTTTAATCATACCATTGTTTTCTACATTGAATGAGATCTTGTATCAGAGGAGACATTTTTCAAATGTATTCCCACAAAACTTCAATGTAGCCAAAAGTTTTGGGGCATCTTGACATGTGGGTTTTTTCTACAGTCCTCTCTGTGATCTCCCTCTAGTCTTCCCTTCTTCTGATCTTAGCTGCTTTTCGAAACTCACTGCTTGCCTTCTTGAAACTACTCTCTTACAAAAAGTAAACACGAACTGACATTTTTAAAGGAAAAAAAATGTATAAGGAAAACAGATGTGGTGGGCAGAGGCAGTGGGTGGCTCAGAAAACAGATCTGAAAAGGTGTTACAGGCAGGTTTGATTAGGAACCAGAAGAGGGAAGCTTGTTTCCATACTCATCTGGCCCCTGGGGATCACTCTCAATGTCTTTCCTATTCCTCTAACATCCATAGAGAACATACAGTTTCATCCCACTGATAGCCACATAGCCTAGCCAATTTGCTACTGTTTTTTGAGATCTGATCACTTGCTTTCTAATTTTTCCCAGATTGTAAACCCTCGGGGAGAATGTCTTCTCTACTGAAGGTACTCCGTACATGCTACCGATACTTAAAACATGAAAATAAGAATTTTGACATGTTTGACAATTTCTATTCCAACGAGTTTAAATTCCAGGGAAATATCTGATACTGTACAGAGAAGCTGCAAATAGAAGGAAACTATGAGAAACTTTGCAGGTGGCACAGTATAGTTCTAGGTAGAACTCCCAAAGACACAGGTTCTTTCAGCAACAATGACAAAGAATATTTCATCAAGTTGGATTTCACACAGACATAGGTCTGTAATTCAGTGGGGCAAACAGCAGGGATCTTTCCTTTTGTTGTGTGCATCAACTGACAAAATGATTTCCCTTCTCTTGTTTATGCTTTGACTTTTCTCTTTTGCTTTTGAAGAATGAATGAAATATACTGGGGAGATTGTATCCATATGTGGGGAAAAGGAAAGATGTACTTCGTGGATGAGTGTGGAAGACACACTTCAGTTAGCCCCTCTTGGACCTAATCTAGGCTAAGGGATTCTAACATCACAATTGGCTCCACTACTGGGAGAGATTGTTCGCCATGTTTTGTTCAAGCACTGAAAACAGTTACACAGCTCCAATATGCAACTATTCTGGATTGAATTCAAACATGCGTAAGAGACGAGGATTTTCACCAATGACCAATATTTGAATAGGTAACAAGATTCAGTGGCTGATTTTTTTTTTTTATGCAAAGAAGGAACCATAACAAATTCAGCTTCTGAACTATACCAAGAAATAGTTCAGCTTAACTTTCATTTTTTAAAATATATTTTATTGATTTTTTTACAGAGAGGAAGAGAGGGGGATAGAGAGTTAGAAACATCGATCAGCTGCCTCTTGCACAACCCCTACTGGGGATGTACCCGCAACCAAGGTACATGCCCTTGACTGGAATCGAACCTGGGACCTTCCAGTCCGCAGGCCAACGCTCTATCCACTGAGCCAAACCGGTTTCGGCCAGCTTAACCCTTTGCACTCGCTTGCTTTTTTCTCGATTCATTTATTCTACTCGGGATTTAATTTTTTAAATACCCCAGATTTTACAAAGCGCAGCAGTAGAATAAAAAAATGGAGTTTCTTTTCATACAAACTTATTTATTTGGATTTTTTAATATTTCAAATTATTGATACATTCAATAACCATCACACTCGACATCCGAGTGCAAAAGGTTAACTTCATGTGTCATGACTAGTCTCTTTCTCCATCAAATAATCAAAGTTAGTATATTTTGATCTAAATTTGGAATTGAGATTTTTTTCCTCTTTTCTTTCAATTGGTCACAAGGATCAGGCTGAAAATGGAAAAGCCAGAGAAATGGATAAAGTCCAGACCCATCTGTAGCCTGTTTCCTATCCTTGATTCAATCTTATCAGAGCCCTTTCCATAACTCCACAGCTTCAGAAGATAATAAAGTATTTGGACAGAAGTGCTCATATCCAAAGCAGAGCCTCCTCCTTGGCCTCTCCCCACATGTATACTACTAAGCCCTGAGCGAATGCAATTATCCAAATGGCTCATTTTAAACAATCATAACTCATCAGTGTTTTCTTAGCAACCAAAAGTGAAAATTGAGACAAAAATGAATCTGCTAATTGCTTTAATTCATTTCCCCTTATTGTGAATACACAATGCACCCAAATCAATAGTATCACAAACTACTCTGACTTATCCAGGGACTTAACTAGAATAATGTGACCCAAAAATACACATATTGCTTTTACTGGTAATATTTTACTACATGCTCCATTTTATCTTTTTTTTTAAATATTTTCATTTTGTCTTAAACTCAATATATTATAGAAACAAAAACAAAAAAAAAATTCACTATTTTCCTGTTTGGGTAATGATCAACATTGAAATACTAACCACACTGGACTATGACTTTGGGAATCATGACAAAAGTTATTATACATTGAGTGTTTACTTTGTCCCCAGATGCCAATACTAAATATTTACTATTCATTACTTTATTAAAAATTCATAATATTACCATGAAACAAGGAAACATTAATACCATCATTTATTTACAGATGATGAAAGTCAGGTTTAAGAAGTTTAAGGAACTTATCCAAAGTTACACAACTGGTAACTTGCAGAGATATTAATCAAACACAAATCTCTTTGACTTGTAAATACATAGGTATTAAACCCTTCGTAGAACAATAATTCCTTCACTCAAGAATTCTCAATGATTTCATGTCTTATTTCAGGGTAGTAAAAAAATCTTAAGATTTACAGCAACCTGGCTGCTTCTTGTTACCGTATTTTCCAGGGTATAAGACGACCTTTTAATCCAGGAAAATCTTCTCAAAAGTTGGGGGTCTTATATGCCGGAAAATACAGTAACCCACCCATCATTTGGCAATAATTCACTTTAATTCTAAATTTTAAATAGCGTATTTTCCGGCGTATAAGACCCCTGGCTTTTGAGAAGATTTTCCTGGGTTAAAAGGTCGTCTTATATGCTGGAAAGTACGGTACTTTAATTCTTTATTTTCACCAGTCCTCTATACAGGTGCTCCCCACTACCAGGCCATTTGACTGAAAGCCCCTGCCATGGCTCAGCAGGCTGCTGTTGCTTTTCTTCACATGGTTTTCCCAACAGTGCTCTTCTCAACTGCATTCCTGCCTCTCCTTCCCAGGATCCCACTGTTACTCTGTTCTCACATTAACCTCCAGGTCATATCTCTAACCATGCACAACTTCATATAGCTGCAATCAGAGTTAGCATCCACACTTTAGCTACTACCTACATAATAAAAGAGTAACATGCTAATTGACCATACCTTCGCAATGTCCACCAGCCAATCAGGAGTATGCAAATTAACCCAACAAAGATGGTGGGTTAATTTGCATATGCAGGCACCAAGCAGCCAGGGGTGGGGCAGGAGGCTTGCGTCATCGCCATGGCAACGACACAGGCATTCCGCACCGCCCCAGCAGCTCTGGGCCTCTGGGCAGCGTGGGAAGGTGGAAAGGCGGCTTCGGCCAGAGCAAAGGTGGTGCAGGCAGCCAGGGAAAGGAAGGCCCATTCTTGCACAAATATTCGTGCATCAGGCTTCTAGTAGGTAATAATAGCTGGTCTCATGTAGCCTATATTTATATTTTATTTAAAAGAAACGCTTATTAATTGCAATCAGGGACTATGGATTAATAACTTCTCTTTTTACCTCAAAGCAGAATATTGAGCTCATAGAAGACTCTGAATAAATTCTTACTCTTTAAGTGAATAAATGAGAACAAATTTTAAGCATAGTAAAATATTACCACATGAATTTTATAGACATTTTACATTGTTTTCAGTGACTTCAAAAGAGCAAGATGGATTAAACAGATATTTTTTCAACACATTAAAATGTTTGACAATTCAGCTTCAGTAGGAGTTTAATTATAAAACTAAAATAAGTAAAGACCAAAAAAGTCAAATCCAAAAATATTTCTGCACTATACTGAAAGACGGGGCAATAATAATAAATTGAATTTTCAGCCTTTGGGAATAAGTGGGTCCCAAAAAGAAAAGCAAACCTTAGTAAATATTTTCTAGTGAGTGAACAGAACTATTTTACAATCAATATTATATATCATTAGGATGAAATAAGATGTATTAGAGCCTCAGCAAGATAAACAAATGCTCAATGTCCAATAATAACTTTAACAAAAATAAACTTTTAAGGACACACATGTGACCAAAAGTCTTTGAAGAAGGCCCCATCCAATTGCTAAAGTCATAATGTCATTTAGTATGACTGTCAACAAATAACAAGAATTTCCAGTTTCTGCCAGGGTCAGGCCTAGGCAAACTGAAAAAGATGAGTTTGGAAATACTTCACTTTTCCTTTTCATTCTTCTCCCCTCCATTTCATACCAGGTGCATCATGTGGCTAGTGAAGCTGAAGTTTTAGGGCTTCCTGTTTACTCAGCATCAGCTAATTTTATATACTATTTATATATAACAAATAAGATCGTTTCAATTCCTTTTCTTTTTGTAAATATATTTTTATTGATTTTAAAGAGAAGAAGGGTGAAGAATAAACAGTTAGAAACATCGATTGACTACTTCCTGCATGCCCCCTACAGGGGATTGTGCCCTGACCAGAAATTGAATCATGACCTCCTGGTTCATGGGCCAAAGCTCAACCACTGAACCACACCGACTGGACTGGGTTAAATTCCTTTTTCTTCTTTTTTTTTTTTTAAAATATTTTATTGATTTTTTTACAGAGAGGAAGGGAGAAGGATAGAGAGGTAGAAACATTGATGAGAGAGAAACATTGATCAGCTGCCTCCTACACACCTCTTACTGGGGATATGCCAGCAATACATGCCCTTGATCAGAATCAAACCTGGGACCTTTTCAGTCTGCAGGCCGATGCTCTATCCACTGAGCTAAACCGATTAGAGCTAAATTTCTTTTCTTAAAGAGGCCCCTCCAAACTGTTTAAACTTCATGTCCCACAAACCTTGATTATACCTTAGATTACAAGCATGCACTCACTCCCTTAGAATCCATGAAACTTGTAAGATTCCATTTGGCAAAGATTTTCTTTGTTCTAGTTTTCTTAGGTTCATTCATGCAGTCATTCATTTAATCAT
The DNA here is from genome assembly GCF_027574615.1 of Eptesicus fuscus. Taxonomy (NCBI): domain Eukaryota; kingdom Metazoa; phylum Chordata; class Mammalia; order Chiroptera; family Vespertilionidae; genus Eptesicus; species Eptesicus fuscus. The sequence goes on along the minus strand of NC_072474.1, from coordinate 106,312,483 downwards.
CCAAGGAGTAGAGACCCATTCCTGCTGTCTCCTGTCATGTCGGGAGGAGAAACGACAGTTGAGGAAGCATGAAAATAAGCCAGTCAGTCTCAGGCAGTCAGACACCACGAGGCAATGGAACAGCTCTAGACTTTGCAGAGATCAGGACCTCGTTCTGTATTCAAAAGGGTAGCTTCAGGCATCAGGATGTTTCATCTCTTCTTTGGCAAGTTGAAATTATTGACTTTACATTGTTATGATGACTGTCATGTCCTATCTCTTGTTCTACAGCTTCTGCCTCTAATAACTAACAACATCACACTTTCCTCTGGATATGTTTCCTCTATGTTATGGCCTCTGCTTTCACTTATCTTCTGCAACTTCATGCTCCCTCCATTCATCTTTCCATTTTTGCTACACGCTCTTGCTACACTTCATCCTACCTTCAGTTTGCCATTCCCAAGACAGACATGTGGTTGGTTCTAACTAAAGTTATTCTTGATGGGTGGCACACTTGGCAGACTATTTTCCAGACATAGATTGGCTGCCACAGATAACATGCCCTGTCTTGGTCAAACAGATATCTGAACATGAAGATATATGAACAGAATCAAACTACCTGTGCAGAAAATGCTATTGACAATGACAATTACAACTTCCTTAGCAGGGACTATGGGCAAAATCCTTTAGAAAAGGAACCAGACATGGCAACCTTTGGCCTATCCAGTATCTCTTTTATCCCTATTTACCCAGGAAGATAGGTATACATGGACTTAACCAACTTTTATTTTCTCCTCTGGGATTTTGCCAAAGTGTGATATGTCCCAAGGTTTAAATCTATCCTCCTCATCTGTCTCATTCATGCCCACCCCACCAAGAAAAATAAAAATTAACAAACAAAACAAACTGAGCAGTTCTTTTGGTTTATTTAAAATAAGATTTTTATCTAAGTTATTAATAAATAAATTTTATTCTTCCTAGCTCAAATTAATGAAAGAAAATACTTGAGACCCAAGTAAATTGTTCCTACTTCAGTGATGCCCTCCATAAATTTTCTTTTTCTCATAGCACCATCATTTTATTTGCATAGCTACACAAAATGTAATTCTTCCCAGTATTAAAATTAGTTAAATATTGCCTTATATTTTACTAGAGGCCCGGTGCACGAAATTCGTGCACGGAGGGGGGTTGTCCCTCAGCCCAGCCTGTACCCTCTCCAATCTGGGACCCCTCAAGGGATGTCCGACTGCCCGTTTAGGCCCGATCCCTGGGATCGGGCCTAAACGGGCAGTCGGACATCCCTCTCACAATCCAGGACTGCTGGCTCCCATCTGCTTGCCTGCCTGCCTTCCTGATTGCCCCTAACCGCTTCTGCCTGCCAGCCTGATCACCCCATAACCACTCTGCTGCCAGCCTGTTTGCCCCCAACTTCCCTCCTCTGCCGGCCTGGTCACCCCTAACTGCCCTTTCCTGCAGGGTTGATCACCTCCAACTGCCCTCCCTTGCAGGCTTGGTCCCTCTCAACTGCCCTCCCTTGCAGGCCAGGTGCCTCCCAACTGCCCTCTCCTGCTGGCCATCTTGTGGTGGCCATCCTGTGTCCACATGGGGGCAGGACAGCTGGTTTGCCCTGAAGGGTGTCCCTGATCAGGGTGGGGTACCCTTGGGGCATGGGTCGGCCTGAGTGAGGGACCTGTGGTGGTTTGCAGGCCGGCCACCCCCTCTGGCAATGCAAGCAGAGGCCCTGGTATCTGGAATTTATTTTCCTTCTACAATTGAAACTTTGTAGCCTGGAGCAGAGCCAAGCCTGGGGCTCCCTCCAAGGCCCGCAGGCATTTCTGTTGGGGTTATAATTGAAACTTTGTTGCCTTAAGCAGGTGGGCCTGGCCAGGGAGTGTGGAAAGCTTTGCTTCCCCTGTTGCCGGCAGCAACCCTGGCCTGCTCTCTCAAGCTCCATTCTGCCGCCATTTGTTTGAATTTGTTTACCTTCTATAATCGAAACTTTGTAGCTTGAGTGGAGGCTTAGGCCTGCAATGGCTGGCAGAAAGCTTGGCTTCCTCTGTTACCTAGGAAACCTTGCTCTCTGTGGCTGTAGCCATCTTGGTTTGGGTTAATTTGCATACTCGCTCTGATTGGATGTTGGGTGTGGCTTGTGGGCGTGGCTGTGGGTGTGTCGGAGGTATGGTCAATTTGCATATTTGTCTATTATTATATAGGATTATTTCTTTATTTTTATAGGGAATCATAATATTAAAATTGAATGAAATAATAATAAAACCAATATATAACTTACTATGTGTCAGGAACTCTACCAGTATTTTTATATATTATCTCCCCGAATCCTCCTTAAAGTCCTTTGAGGTAGAGGCAATTCCCATCACCATTTTACAGATGAGGAAAATGAGGGTCAGAGAGGTTAAGTAACTTGCTCAGTTAATAAGCAGAGTTGGGATTTGAACCACGAGGCCTAAGTCTAGATCAGCAACCTTTAACTTTGGCTGGACATTGGACTCAACCTGAGGAGTTTTCAATGGAATGGGTTCATTTCCCAATATTTCTGATTTATTACTCTGAGGTTCTGTTGGGGCAGGGGATTCTAATATGCAGCCAAGTGTAATAACCATTGCTCTCTAGACTAAGTTATTGACGATTAGGTAACAAATGAGTTAATGGACAATTTAATGCAATAATGTGTCATCTTTTCATTTTCTATTTTTTAAAATAAGTAGGTACTGACATTTTAAAAATATGCTTTTATTGATTTTTAGAAAAAAAGGAAGGAAAGGGATCCTATCTAATAATAGAGTAATATGCAAATTAACCATCACTCCACGACAAAATGGCAGCCCCATAGCCACAAGATGGCGGCACCCAGTCGGCTCAGCTCTGCTGCTGGAGTGTCCAGCCTGTCAGCACAAGCAGCAAAACTGGATCTGCCTCTGGAGGGGTTTTTTATCCACCCCCAGACATGGCAGTCAGGGCCTGGACAGCAGGGCATGGCGGCTTCCATGGCAGTGAGGAAGCCCCAGGCCCTGCAAACAGAGCCGGGCCGGGACAGCAGGGCATGGTGGCTTCTGCGGCAGCAGGGAAGCCCCAGGCCCTGCAAACAGAGCCTGGACAACAGGGCATGGGGGCTTCCTTAGTGTGTCGGTGTCCTCAAAGCCCCCAGGCCTGGCAGACAGAGCACACTGCAGGGCATTGGGGCTTCCTTTGCATGGTGCATGGGGAGGCCGGCAGAAAGTGGAGAGCAGGGCATGGGGGTTTCATCTCCATGGCTGCAGCGAAACCTCCAGGCCCGCAGAGAGCAGAGAACCATGGAGAGTGGGCCTAAGCCATCAGTAGGACATCCCCTGAGAGCTCCTGAGGATTGTAGAGGGTGCAGGTTGGGCTGAGGGACCCCCGTGCACAAATTTTGTGCACCGGGCCTCTAGTATATATATAGAGTGATAGAAACATCAATGAGAAACACGAATCGGCTGCCTCCTGCATGCCCTCTCCTAGGGACCAAGCTCACAACCTAGGCATGTGCCCTGACTGGAAATTGAACCAGGACCTTCTGGTTTATAGATCAACATTCAACCACTGAGGCACACCAGATGGGCAGTACTGACATTTTTATTTACATAAAACTAACAATAATCTTTAATTGGCCACTGAGAGAAACTAATGAAAAGAATTTTGTCAAAATTGATTTACCCTGACCATACCACTTGCCAAAGAGTGAATTTCCCAGAGAGAGGCAGCAACAGAATTCTGAAAATGCCCATTCAGGCTAACTCACTTCATGATAATAGAGACTACATTGAGGAAGCCACAGAGTGCATCAAACTGCCTTAAGCTGCCCAGATGGGCTCCTTGGTCCATTTCTTTGTTTTATGCTCCCCAATTCCCTCACCCTATTATCCTTAATGTGTTGTTGCTGTCACAGTGCTTTAGGTGCTTAGCACGCGGAGTAGGCCAGGGAGTTTTATCTTCTACTCTGAAGCCAGATCTTTCCTATTAGTCACAGTCAACCCAAAGACATAGATAAAAGAACCTAGACAAGACTATAAATGCTAATCAAGCACCGATTTGCAGTGTGTTTGTGTGTGTGTCTATCAATGTGTGTAGTTCAATCTGGTCATGCCAAACTTTGAGAACCACTGCCTTATTCAACTAGTGTTACCTGTTCCTCATAGAGCTGAGAGACACTGTATAAATATTGTGGCCAAACCACATGTAACAATAAAACTCTGACCCACAAACACCTTACTAACCAGTTCAAACAGCCAATCCATAAACTCTGCAGCAATCAAATTAGAACAGGCAGGACTTGAAGAATGATTGCCAGCTTTCCTAACCTTTGTCCCTGCATCCAACTCAGAACCAACCAGAGAAAGCTCAATATGTTTCCCAAACCAATCACAGAAGGTGCCCCGCCCCCAGCTTCCTGGGCCAACAACTGCCAACCAGAGCACACCTGAAGCCTTCCTTTTTTTGTCACCATAAAGCTTTCCTACTCCTCTGTCTGCTTTTGAGTCTCTGAGTCTTTTGGTACAGCAAACTCTGAATAAATATCCTATATGTGTTCTCATTGAACAGTCTTTATTCATTTCCATAAATCAAAGGAAGTCTACCCTCTCCTGGTAGCTGAGCCTTCTCATATATGTTTCCCTGAAATGTCCATATCTTCCCCCTTAACATACTTTCAGGGAGGCACTCCATGATCAGGCTCAGCATTAGTCTGAATGTTCCTATAATAGGCCAAGCTCGTTTTAATCTCCAGGCCTTTGCATCTGCTACTCTTTCTACCTAAAATATTCTATATTTGGATCTTCACAAGCCCAAGCCTTCCTCCTCATGCAGGTCTCAACTCAAGAGAATCCTCTCCAAGAGGTCTTCCCTCCACCTGATATCTGCAAATGCCAGCCTGCTCCCCAGCCTGTCCTCAGTACCCAACTGATAGTCCCCACACAGGGCAACGGTTCTCAGCATCCCACTGCCAGACAGAGAGTGTTCTTTAGTCTCACCTGGCTTTCTTCATTTTATTATCTCACTTCCCTACTCTCTTATCACACTCATTGAGGTCAACTCTCAAATAAATCACTGGCCTCCAATTCCTTGTCTCAAGGTCTGCTTTTGCATCAACCTCAACATAAAGACAAAGTCATATTTGACCATGTCCCTCATGACTATTTTTTTCATAGCATTTCTTCCTATCTAACACTATCTTATTCATTAACTTGTACTTGTTTATCTCTACACTGTCATTCTGTCAGACCCCTATCTACTCTTCCTCATTCCCCCACAAACCTTCTCCACCCCATCAGATGCCCCATAGAATATAATCATCATAGTGGCATGACTTTGCTTGTCCTGTTCAATGAAGTATCCCCATACTAGAATATCACCCAGGACATAGTAGCTGCTCAACAGATGTTTATTGAATAAATAAAATGAGTAAACAGAAATTCTGAGGGACCTTGTCAGCATCTATTTGTCAATGTAGAGGGATCTTGCTGAGCAAATCACATTTCTTTTTTAAAGAAATGTTTTTATAGATTTTTTTTTTTTAGAGAGAGGAAGGGAGAGGGAAAGACATCAATCAGCTGCCTCCTGCACACCCCCTACTGGGGATAGAACCCACAACCTGAGCATGTGCCCTGACTCTAAATGGAACCTGTGACTTCTTGTTGAGTGCACGGGAGGATGCTCATCCAACTGAGCCACACCGGCCAGGGCGCAAATCACACTCTTGAATGACTAAGTCAGTGGCATTCTCCTTTTGCTTTATCTCCATTTGGATGCTATCGTTCTCCTCTCTATGTTTGCAGCCTCTCCTTGATCAGTCACTATTTTTAAACATATTGTCCTGCAGATTCAAAAGTTTACAAAAGTAAATAAACACCAATCCAAGCTTCAGGGCCAACAACTTCATTATCTGCCTCAATCGATATTTATAAGAGTATATACTGAAGATGTCCCAAGACAGAAGTCTCTGTCCCTCTGGCTCCCATCACATTAGCCTTGCCTAACCATCTATGTTTATTAAAAGAATTCCTGGTCTGTTTCTGTTTAACACTGACCTCCAAGTGCTTGATTTAATAAGCTAGGGGATTCGAATAAATCATATTGGCTTGCTCAGTCATTGGTATTAAAAAGAGTGTCAAGGAGAAGCTAGAACATGAAAACACAGGAGGGCACAAACAAGCTTTCACAGGGATAAAGGGGGAACATCATCAGGGAAATAGCTCGTGCTCACAGACACTCTCATGGCATGAAGAGAACAGCAACGCACGGCTTTCAAGTTAATTTTCCCCTCATTAAAAAAACGTTGTCAAAGCAAAAATCAAAGGAGTATTTGCTTCTAAAGTAGGTGACACTTCAAAACATGAGATGGAGGTTCTATGTCTGCTAATAGTTTATTTAAATAAAGAAATGCCACTCCACATAAAAGATCATCTGTAGACTGGACAAAAATCATACACCTATGGATAAGGACAGCGGGGCGGGAGGTAAGGGCAGAGGGGGGGTAGGAACTGGGTGGTGGGGAGATATGTGGGGAAAAAGAAGAAACAATTGTAATCTGAACAATAAAGATTCATTAAAAAAAAAAAAAAAAAAAAAAAAAAAAGATCATCTGTAGCAGCCTTTATTCTCTCTCTTCCAAGCCACACAGGAGGGTGAGGACACTACTCCCTGAAATCGTTTGCCTCCATAAGAGACTAGTGAGTGTGAAGATTTGCCTGCGTTATTTGCCAACCTCTACACATACACAGTGCCTGGGAAGGACCTGGCATAGAGTAGGTGCTCAATAAATACTTTGTGTAGCAACAGAAGGCATGATTACTTGCATTCTCACATAATTACAAAATGCTCATTTACAACATGCTCCAATAGGTATAGGCCTCTTGTGTGCTTATATTCGGATCAGTAAGATGCACTACGATTGTGTCTCTTTTTCATGTATCTTACTGCCACCCCAGAAACAGAGAAAATGCTATCTCTTGATATGTTTTGTGTGATAAATAAAAGATCAGGTTTGGAGTTGGTCACCTCTGTTCTAAGCTTCCTTTCCCTGGTATGAAAATGGGGTTATCAATGCTAACTATTTCATAGCAATTCAGTCATTGGGGGATTAAATAAGGTTATACTTGTTAAAAGCATCTGTGCGATGCTTGGGATAGAATTTACACTCAATAAAACATTTGTTCCCCTGCCATTTTACAGATGAGACAACCTTGGTTCAGAAGGGCCAAATGACTGTCTCTAGGATCACCCCGCTGGGCATGGATAGAACTGGGGTTTCAGGAGACAGGAATGGAGGTCTGTGGCCACAGAAACCACTATTTTTCTCTACACTCTACTGCTTTTCCTGCAGGGGTATAGTTCAGGTATAGACATCTCCTATTTTCACTCGGGCTTCCCTTGCTCACACAGCAGCTGCTAGCATCCAAAATCCCCACCTCCGAAATGGTGAACTAGTTGGCTGTTGTTGACCTTGGGAATAGTAGTGAATTTACAGAAGTTCTCAACGTTGGGGAGTTTTTGTTGTTTTGTTTTTTCTTCACAGTATAGATATACACAGACCTGGGGTCATAATGAATTTAAACTATTTAGAAACAGATTTTCTAAGCTTGCTATTTAAAATGTTTTGTTTGGTATGAGTTGATATTCTTGGGACAAATGTGTCAAAAACTGCGAGATAATATATAACAGGTGTTGAAGCAGAAATGCTAATTAAACCAGTGTGAATGTAAAGGATGTTCTATACCAATGGGCGGCAAACTCATTAGTCAACAGAGCCAAATATCAACAGAACAACGATTGAAATTTCTTTTGAGAGCCAAATTTTTTAAACTTAAACTTCTTCTAATGCCACTTCTTCAAAATAGACTCGCCCAGGCCGTGGTATTTTGTCGAAGAGCCATACTCAAGGGGCCAAAGAGCCACATGTGGCTTGCAAGCCGCAGTTTGCCGACCACGGTTCTATACATCCCTGCCTGGGAGACATCTTAAACACCACTCCCTACTTACTCTTAACAATGTGTTCACTATATTATAAAAAGTGCCCATGTGATTTTTTAATTTGATGAATCATTCATTCATTCACTAGAAGCCCAGTGCATGACATTCGTGCATCGGGGTGGCAGTTTCCCTCAGCCCAGCCTGCGCATTTTCACAGTCTGGGAGCCCTTGGGGGATGTCTGCCTGCCGGCTTAGGCCTTGCAGGAAGGGGGCCTAAGCCAGCAGGTGGATATCCCTAGCATTGCTGCAGAGGTGGGAGAGGACCCTGCTACTGCCGCTGCACCCACCAGCTGTGAGCCCAGCTTCTGGCTGAGTGGCACTCCCCCTGTGGGAGTGCACTGACCACCAGGGGGCAGTTCCTGCATTGAGCGTCTGCCCCCCTGGTGGTCAGTGCGCAGCATAGCAACCAGTCATTCTGTTGTATGGTCTATTTGCATATTACTCTTTTATAATATAGGATTTTAGAGAGAAAGAAAGGGGCTGTAGAAAGAGAGAGAGAAAGAGAGAGAAGAGAGAGAGAGAGAGAGAGAGAGAGAGAGAGAGAGAGATTTATTGTTCCACTTAATTTTTGTTGTATTGTGATCAGGAATTGAACCCACAATCTTGCTGAATTAGGATGATGCTGTGCTACCTGGCCAGGGCCTGATTTTTTTTTTTTTCTTTACCTGACAAAACCCTTTGACCAAGGTAGAAGCCCTGGATGGTCTGACTATTAACCTTCCATTCTAGCATTTTTAAAAATTACTCTTTCCTCCCTCCTATCCTATGCATAAACCATATTGAACAATTCGGAGTTTTTAAATCTATTAAACTGGTGATTCTCAACCATGACCTTACTTTAGAATCACCTGGGAAGACTGTAATAATTACAGACACCTAGGTCTTATCTGCATTAATTGGTCATAATTAATAGTTCTGAGGTAGATATCAGATATTAGAACACATTTCTAAAATGTTCTAGATGATTCTAATGGGTAGCTGGGTTTCAGAATGACTGCACTCCGTTTTCCTGCCTCTGAACTGCTGAACAAGCAAAAATTTCTCTCTATTCCTTTAGTCTGAGTGCAGTTCCTAGCCATTCTCCAAAATGCAATCAGAAGCTCCAGTTCAAAGGAGCTACTCCACTGGGCAATGCTGGTCCTCCTCCTTTGCATTAACAATTTATTCTGTGGTCCATCCTAGTCCTCAGTAGATCCCACCCTACTGTACAGTCCTTGAAAGTAGAGACATGAGGTGGAAGCTGTTAATTATTTATATCCACAATGCCTAGCACTGTTTATGTAAGAGCTCCGTAAAAATATATTAAAAGTGAATGCATTGGTGATAACACAATTATCAGAGTGGGGTTAACAGCTCTGGCTACTTGCCCTGGTTCTGCTATTTACATGTTTGCAGTTTATAGAGTTGGGCAAAAGTAGGTTTACAGTTGTGAATATGCTAAATACAGAGTTTATTCTTGTATTATTACTTATTGTTTCATTTTCTATACAAATTTTTATATAACTGTAAACCTACTTTTGTCCCACCTTGTATATCTTGCTGTAAGTAGCTTTGAAGTACTATAGTATAGAAAGCTGAACATATCATATGTTATGACCCAGTAATTGCACCCTATTTACATATCCAACATAAATGCACATGCATGTTCACCAAAGGTATGTGGTAGGTTGTTCATAGCAGCACAGTTTTTAATAGCCATAAATCAGAAAAAACAAAAACAAAATTCTAACCAATAGTAAAATTATGGCTTTGTCATACATGAGATACCACAGAAACACGAATCCTATAGACACATGCAACAGGGTGGATGACAGTGGTAAAGATGATTTTGAGCAAATGAAGCTAACAACAAAGGAGTACATACTCTATGTCATACATTTACACAGAGAACAGAAACCAAATAAGAAATCACAGAGGAAGGGCCTTGAGATTGGAAGGGAACGTGAGGGTGGTTTCTGGATGCTGGTTATGTACTTGATCTGGGCAATGGTTATACAAGTGTGTCCGGTTTGTAAAAATTTATCATGATGTAAACTTAAGATATGTGTACTTTCCTGTATGCACATTATCCTATATAATAATAAAAGGCTAATATGCAAATAGACCGGATGGTGGAACTACTGAACAACGAAACAACTGGTCACTATGATATGCGCTGACCACTAGGGGGCGCACATGGTACATGGTGGGCGTCAGCCATGGCAGGATGGTGAAGCACGTGAGCAGGGACGCCAGACCAAGGTGCCTGGGGCGCTGGTCACTGTCACTGGGGCGAGCCTCTGGTGGTTACTGAAAATTCTTTGCTCCTGTGTGCCGCGGTCCTGCCCAGTGCTTGCACCTGCTGCTGGCGCCAAAGCTGCCACTTGGACCCGCTGCCGATGCCCAGTGCCAGCCTCAATTGCTCAGTGCTGTCAGTAGGTGCGAGCAGCAGCTGCTGGCCCCCATAGCCCCTCAGAACTTCTCCACCTTCCCCTGCTCCTAAGGGGCAATTGGGGTAGCAGCTGCCACTCCCCCCCACTGACTGTGCCAGCCCCACTCGCACCTGCTGCTGGCGCTGGCCCCAATTGCTCTGTGCTGTCAAAGGGTGCGAGCAGGGCCAGCGCCATCAGCACAAGGGAGCAGTGGGAGTGGAAAGGGTGCTTCAGCAGACAGGGGACCAGGAAGGCCTCGACAGGAAGGTCCAGGTGGGGGCACAGAGGATGGGCCGAGACCCGCCACTGTGCCCACAGCAGCCTCGCAGCTCACAGTTCCTTTCACGGTGCATGAATTCATGCACTGGGCCCCTGGTGTTTCAATAAAAATGTTAAAAGAACTTTGGTGTTTTTGTAAACAATATAACATACACTTTATCTAACATAATTTCAATCTAAACTTAGACAGAATCTGCCTTCCAGATCTGGCTGCTCAGATGGAGTCCCTGGATTGGATGGTAGTTGAATACTATTGATTTCCTGATTTGGAAAATGGTTATGAGTCTTTGTAAAATGTCAAAAAACCTTTCCTAGGGAAGGGAATTCACTAATTGCCTCACTGGTGATTATCACATGATCCTACGAATTCTCTGTGGTGATGGCTGGGAGTGGGGCAGAGGAAAGTGTAGTTCAGATATTTCTATTTTAAATGTTTCTAGGTTTTTCCTATTTATTACAAAAGGTGCTTATTTCCTGGCATATTCAACTTCAATACTTTACTTTTAAAATAGCCTGGGTTTAGTAGTGATTACTAATTTATTTAGCAAATATGGATTGACTATCATCCACGTGCCAACAACTAAAAGGAATCAAGGCCGATTGGGGAAGCAATTGGAAAATGAGGAGGACATCTCCAGTTCTCTGCATCCTGTATTCCTATGGAGTCCTATGCAACTCCCACTTTCTCAAACTAGTCCCCAGTTCATCGTGCCCTGCCACTTTTTTTTTTTGTCTTCTGTTTTGCCCAGATTCCAAGGTCAGACAATGCAACCAACCATCCCTTCCTTGGGTTCCTTGGTCTTCTTCATCTTCCACCATTCTAATCAGTGCTACTCAGTAAGTATTATGAGTCATTATCTTCTGAATACTGTCAGTTTCAGAAAATTAAGTAATATTACTACAATTTATTCTGTTTCTACCACATACAGCACATAGCATGCTATATGATTTCAGCTAAAATCATGGAACTTTACAGCATTCCTTTTATTAAGTTGTGTTTCATTTTCTATTTCTGCTCTCAGGCCATGAACACTGTAAATAACAAACACACATACACCAGAAAGTCAAGGCCTTCTGCTTTATTGAGCAGATTGGGGTCATTAATTTCTGTTCCACTGCAAAGTCTCTCTGTGTCATTATTCATACCTTTCTTATTCCATCCTGAATTGGAGCAAAAGCTGTCTTTCCTTTTACCCAAGGTGATTTGACATCCACTTTCTTCTGTATACTTCTTTCTTACCCACTTCCCTCCAACCCATGTAATCTAACTGGAGTTCTCAAAATGAGACCAAAGTTGTTCTGAGATTCCCCCCAAACCATCTATTTCCAAAGTCAATAACTTTCCCAAGTTCATTTTCATCATCACCAAGGTGATTTAAAAATTGGACATCTTACTTTTGAAATTCTCTCTTCTTTGACTTCTCCTCACAGGTTCTTTCTTCTCCTTTTTTCTAGGTTCCTGTTCTATCTCTTCTATTCCTGTTTTCTAAAAATACTTATCCCCCAAACTTATGTCCCCTGTCTACTTCTCTATCAATGTGATCCCTTTCACCATCCGAAAAGGTCCTTAATAGCCCTTTCCACAAGAAGGCCATATTGTGGGTCAACATACAATATCATGCAAGCTCCATGAAGCACCATAACCTATGTCCTTGAACACAACTGGGCAACGATGGCAGAAACCACCATGATGCAGTGGCACTTCTTGACCCAGACAACCGGCCCCTGCTGGCAGCACCAAGAGACAAAGCTGCCAGCTGGGTCCAACACTACCCATGGCACCAGCAAGATAAAAGATGGGAAGGAGGCCCAGGCCAGCAGCAACAGCCTCATGTGCTGATTTCCGGGAATCTCAGGGATCTTTTCACAATGAGCCAGTTAAAGACTGGGGTCACTCAAAACAGAGTCAGTGTAGATCTCACAAAGTGGACCTTTTAGCAAAGATGGTCAAGTTCCCTGGACTTACTCTTATAAAGTATATCATTGCTGCTCTCTGGTGGTCAAAGGCATATTCTCTTCAATCAAGATGTGGAATGGTTCAAAGAGGAAAGATAACAGTGCTTGCAAAAGGGTATGTACTGATGCTAGATAATTGCAGTTGTTAAAGTGACTTCATAGGCTATGATAGATATTACACAGAATAACTTATTTTAATGAGGATCTTTGGAGCCCTAAAGCAAAGACATGCAATTAATGTGGTAAGAATACTTAACATGAGATTTACACTTTTCACAAATTTCAAGTGCATCACACAGCACTGTTAACTGTAGGCACAACATTGTAGAGCAGACCTCTAGCAGTTATTCATCCTGTGTAATTAAAACATTATACCCACTGAACAGCAGCTCTCCACCTCTCCCTCCCCTTAGTCTGCATTTCCTTTCCAGGAATTGACTACCATTTCCTTCCTATAGTTCTACTATTTTAGATACCTCAGGTAAGTGGAATCATGCAATATTTGCTCTTCTGTGACTACCTAATTTAACTAATTAATTCCCATATTTAAGACCTTTATGTAATAGGACCACTGGGCTGTAGCATATATTTCAGCAAGCAGTAAGTTAGTCAACAGTTTTTGGTGCAGAGTTTTCTATTGGCCATCACACTTGCAGTTTTGTAGGAAAACTGACAAATCCAATTGGGGATTAGCACCTCGATATACTGCAAAATCAAAAATTGTTATCAGAATTCTAAAAGAAAATTTAAATTTAATTATGTATATTTATGTGATTTTTTAAATCGAAAACTAACTTTAAATTATTAATGTTTTCCAAAACAAAGTTATTTTATCATAGGTTTAAAATTCACTCTGCAGATACCTGGAGACAGTTGTTGTTAGAGCACAGCCCTCGCACTGACACTAACTGTGTAATTTAAAATAATGTCTTAAATTTTCCGAGCCTCAAAATGTTTCTGGATGCTTGGCTTACCCTAAGGTCCCAACAAATCCCCATGTTTTTATTTTATTTACAACTGTTTAATGGCCTGTGGTACAAAGTGCTTTGTTTTCTGACCTTCTGTTCCCCACCTAATGACTTGCCTGAAGAATAAACAACCACTGGAGGAAGCTAGAAATCTTTTGGGAGAATTAGTGAAGGATAATTCTTATAAGGAACAATGGCATCAGCAATGTACACAGACACAACAATGCATTCTTCTTTTCAAACATTACCCAACCAAAATGTGATTTGACTGTTGTTCCATGTTTACTGGTTCAGTAAATATGGATTAGGTTGTCACTGGGTCTGTGAGCTGAAAGTTACAGTGTACTGAATGGAGAGGAAACTACCCAATTGGTAGAGATTAGTCCTAACCAGAATGTCCCAGACAGTTCCTCTCCTCTCTTCCACTTCTCCCTGAGAGAACATCTTGGGAGCCTAGATTGATTAAAACTTTAGAGAGATGCAGTTCAGAGACTTATATTATTTGAGACATGTTAGTGGGTTGTCTTTCAATCCAAGCCAACACATCAAGTTCAGCACCAATGCTGGAGGGCCCAACAGACATATTTTGTAGTGTTCAGTCAGACCCCTGAGTCCTGATAACCTCAAGGGAAGGATTATTCAGGTCACACTATCAGTGTAACAAAATGTCTTTAATGGTTACTGTCCCTTCTCTTTGAGAACCTTCTCCATTTGTTTATAACTATTCTTCCTGCAACAAGACCCCTCTTACCTTCATACTGTTGATGTTATTCAACCCCAGGTATGTTTGTGCTGTGCCCAGACCTGCTTCCTGAGCCTGCTCCCTGTGAACTTCTAGCCCCTCCTCAAAACTGCCCTCTGCATTCCATCCTTTGCTCACTCCTACTTACTGAGCTCATGTTACAACTGGCCAATGTCCCCTTACTCTGTCCTGACCCGTTGGTGAAATATTTCAACAATAAAGATCAGGGTGAATGTGGTGAATGATCAACTCTCAAAATTAGTTTTCAAGTGCATTATGAGCTTAGAGACCTCTCAGAATTTTGGTCCCTGACTACTCATTGGTCCACTAGAGGAGCTCCCCATCAAAGAGACCTGCAAGTGGGATCTCTCAAATTAAAACAGTTGATTCTTCAAGCCTTTCTGATGCGATTCTTTCTCTCCCCTCTCCTCCATTTTCTTTCTTTCTTTTTTTATGTATTTAAAATTTGAATATGGCATATCTTTAGGGGGGAAAACAGGTTTCTTTTGATTGTGCACTTTTATAAACTGGCAAACTATTTTAGCTTCTTGAATCTTATAAGAAAGTTGTTTTCAGAGAAATGTCTTAGATCTGCCTTGGTGTAATTTAAAGTAATATTTTAATTTGTTGGAATCTCTGTTCCTTGTCTAGTGAGTAAAACAATTCCTAACTCAGCATTTACTACTGTGTTGGCACCTAAGAACTTGATAAAGGATAATTATGGTTAGATTATTGACATGATAATGGAAAAAAAGTAGTGGAAAATTTAGTAATTAGGAAACTTTTTCTATAGTAATGGAAAACGTTGGATTTTAAGATGAGCATGTTTAGAAATAATGTTTAATGAAAAATTTATCTTTCTAAAATCCTTCTATCCATGAAGCCTCAACTTTGAATCTAGCAGAAACTTTTGATGACCATATGTCCAATATAGGCTTTGCATCCCCTAGGATGGAATCAAAATGAATATACTCAGTGACATCATCTCCATGATGTTGCAGTGGCTATTTCTGCCACCTGAATTCTCTTTCTTTCAATTTCCTTTCCTCCCTACTTCCTATAAATTTCATGTAAATTGTTTAAATAGTCTTACTGTCTTAAAACACAGTTCAGATGCCCCATTTTCCAGCTGATTCTCCCATCTAACTTCATCTTATTGTATTCATATCTTGCTTTGAATGACAAACTGTATATTCTTGTATTTCTCCCAACACAAATGTGCTTTCTCATGCTATAGAGTCTGTTCTCATTTTTATTTATTCTGGGAATTACCTATAAGCTCAAATTCTGAACCCTTTATTCATACAGAGTGAAACCACTTTTCCTGTGTTCTCTCGCAAAGTTTTATATCCCTGTGGTCGGTGGAATATTGGCCTCCTAAAGATGAGCAAGCTCCAATTCCCAGGACCTGTGCACATGTTACCTACATGGAAAAGGGACTGCACATGTGGTTAAATTAAGAATCTCGATGGGAAGATTACCCGGGGTTATTTTGGTGCGTCCAATGCATTCCTTGGGGTCACAAATGAAACAGACAGGGAGGCAGGAGGGTTGGTGTCAGTGATGTGGCGTGAGAAAGACTTGATGCCCTTGCTGATTTGGAAGAGGAAAGGGGGCCATGCATCAAAGAGTGTGAGTGGCCTCAAGATGAAAACGACAAAAACAAAACACAGCATTCTCTCCTGGAGCCTCCAGAGAGGAACACGGCCCTGCCAACACATTAATATTAATGCTGTGAAACTCATTTTGGACTTCTGACCTCCAGAACTGTGATATAATAAGCCATTAAAATAACATGAACTACTTCAAGTGAAATGAAGTGTGTGGTCATTTGTTACAGTAACTATAGAAAACTAATAGAATTCCTGTACTCTAATGCTAACTATGTATTTGGGGACTTGAATTTGCAGTTTGCATTTGTTTCTGATTGTGCTTCAAATAATGTCCCATGTGACCCCAAGATTTGCATTTACTTATGGGTTTTCACTGGGGCAATAATTAGGAAATGGAAAACTGAGTCATGAGTTGATATAAACTCTGTTAGTTTGGTGGGGCTGCCATAATGACATACCACAGACTGGGTGGCTTAAACATCAGGAGTTTATTTTACCACAATTCTAAGGGCTAGAAGTCCAAGATCATGGTGCCAGCGAATTTCCTTTCTTCTGAGGCCTCTCTCCCTAGCTTGCAAATGGCCACCTCATATAGTCTTTCCTATGTGGGAGCCCAACCCTGGTGTCTGTTTGTGTGTCCAAATAGTCTCTTCTTATAAGAACACCAATTGAATTGGATTACAACCCACCTTAACAGCTTAATTTAACTTAATCATCTCTTTAACAGAGGTTCCAACAAATACAGTTTCATTCTGAGTGACTATCCTTCAACATATGAATTTTGAAGGGGGCACAATTCAACCTATAGCAAATTCATTACTTGCTTCAATTACTTGCTTTATGTTCTGAAAAGAAGAAAACGAACAGAAAGAAAAATAAGAAAGAATATTTAAGGAAAGTAAATAAAAGTAACTTACTTTCAGTGTCATTGTACCAGTCAGAAGTATTTTAGGTAAAATAAGAAGAAAACCAATAATTTTTTGAGTACTTGCTTGGTAAAACTTTCATTAGAAAAACTATGAATTAGAATGTACTGCCCAGACAGATGTCCCTTCAAAGCAGGACATCTTCTCCAGCTTCTAAGAGTGCTGTTTGCAGACCACATGACCATGCCTTTCCCAGGGTCATCCACGTCCAATAGCACAGTAGCTTTCTATCTTGCCCCACCTTGGGACAAGTCTGACAGGCATTCTGGCTTCCGCTCTCACACTGAGACTGCATTTTCTTTCTGTATCATCCTCTGCCCACTGACTCCCCTCCCCTCCTTCCATGGGTGCTGATCCCAGGAACATACCACAGTGAATATTCTGCATACTAAGCACCACTCAGGGCCTACTTCCCAGGGTCACCAAGTTATGACACTATTATTAGAGTGAAGAAACAGAAGTGCAGAAAGGTACACTCATTTAAATTAGTTAGACAGCCTGTCTTGTTCCAGAGTCCATACACTTTCCAATACCCCATGCTTCTCATAGGGGCTTTGTGTCTTTTGTAACAAAAGTTCAAGTCACAGAACAAATATCTCCCAGAGAGTCAATTTGACTGAAGTACCAGAAATTTAAAACACTGTTTTTAGATTTAAAATACCAGATTAGAGGGCAAAATGCAATGCGATTTGAAGTTAAAGCATGCCACTTTAAAATTAACCCCTTACTTAGAGCTGGCTGCTTTACCATAGGCCAAGCGCTGATGGATATTAGATACCTTGGTAGGAGATGGCTGCTGGAGACCCAATCAGCTTCTGTACTATTTGCTCAGGGAATAGTTAGATCTTCAATGAAAAGAAGTTTGGGTCACATGTAAATCAACAGAGTGGTGATAAATTGGCTAGCTTTAGGAACGATTAGTAATGATTTTTGCAACCTGGAAAATTTTAGTTACATATATTCCTGGCGTATGGTGTGGTTTGTTTGTTTGTTTGTTGTTTGGTTTTATCCACCCCATTGGAGACTCAGGAAGAAAGATGATGTCTAATCATCTGCTACTTGCTGCCTCAGAAATGCATTTTCAACCAATGTTCAGAGGGCCCTGCTGGCTCCCGGGTGTGCTAGTTGTACTTAATCAGGGATATCTAAGATCAATGGTGACTTCCTTCTTGTCCATCTCCAAGCCTTGCTTTCTAACATCCCTCTCTTTTTTCATGCTTTCTGAGCAGCTACTGACACAAATGGGAGGTGTGGACTCTTTAGAAATGTTCACAGCTATTTAGAGTGGTAATAACCCTAATGCCATGTAATGACTTGAGGATGAAAGGATTACACTGTGAATATTATGGAGGACATAAATGTTTGGGTATTAAAAATTGGTGCTATAAATGGAGACTAAAACTGTGAATGAGGAAAAAGCACTATATGTTTTCACTATATTTAGTTCACATTTACCTAAAACACAAAGGAGTGGATCCTAAAATTTAAGCCACAGAGAACAATTTCTTTTTCCTTGTAGTTTTTTTTTTTTTTGTTTTTTTTTTGTGGGAGGGTCAAAGGAAAAAGCTATTTATGCTTTTACAAAAAACAGAGCTATAGAATGTAAAACACCATTTAGTCAGGTAGAACTATAATGCATTTTTTCCTTTCTTTTCCTAGTAGAAGGTAATTTTATGGAACATTTTCTCATTTTCCTATAGTCTTCCATGTCCAAAGTTGAAGGCAGGCACACATATGTATTCATCTCAGAACTTATGTCTAAAAGAGGACTGAATGTATACTTAAATTCTCATCAAAGTCACACATACCTAAAGATTTCACTGAACCCTTAGCTAAGTGAGGCTGGGAATAAACATCAGGTCCACACTGCAAATATGTCTATGTATTATTTGCAATTGATTACTTATATCTTTGTGCTTAAATAAAACTGTTTAAGTCAGGATGTGCGATTCATTTTAAAGTATGCATTCTGTCGTTCTTAGTTATATGTTGGCTTTCTAAAGTCCATCATTAAAATAATTGTTTCAGATACTGAGAAATAGAAAATACCTTAAATGTGGAACACTGGTATGAAGAAATATGATTCTGTCAGGCACAGAGGGTGGATCCGTCATCAGCATTATATTTACACTAGAGGCCCGGTGCACAACTTTCATGCACTGGGGGGTGGGGAGTCCCTCAGCCCGGCCTACACCCTCTCGCAGTGTGGGGCTCTCACAGTCAGGACCCCTTGCTCCTTACCGCCTGCCTGCAGTGGAGGTGGGAGAGGTTCCTGCCACTGCTACTGTGCTCCCCAGCCATGTGGCCAGCTTCTGGCTGAGCGGCGCTCCCCCTGTGGGAGCACACTGACCACCAGGGGGCAGCTCCTGCATTGAGCATCTGACCCCTGGTGGTCAGTGTGCATCATAGTGACTAGTTGTTCTGCCATTTGGTCAATTTGCATATTAGCCTTTTATTATATAGGTTTCCCACTAAATGCAGGTAGGAGTGCCTTCTGTATGTCTAAAATGATAAGAATCAACTTTCTGTCACATTATATCACAGTCTTACAGACCCCAAGTAACCATCCATAGATAGAGCCCTCAGAAAATTTCTTATTAGAGGTATGTGTTTGCACATGGAAAATCTCTGAGAAATAAAGCAAATTATATAAATACACACACTAGAGCAGTGGTCGGCAAACCGCAGCTTGCGAGCCACATGCGGCTCTTTGGCCCCTTGAGTGTGGCTCTTTCACAAAATACCACGGCCTGGGTGAGTCTATTTTGAAGAAGTGGGGTTAGAAGAAGTTTAAGTTTAAAAAATTTGGCTCTCAAAAGAAATTTCAATCATTGTACTGTTGATATTTGGCTCTGTTGACTAATGAGTTTGCCGACCACTGCACTAGAGGACTGGTGCATGACATTCGTGCACTGGGGGGGGGGGGGAGGGTCCCTCAGCCAGGCCTGTGCCCTCTAGCAGTCCAGGACCCCTCGGGGAATGTCCGACTGCTGGCTTAGGCCAGCACGGGACTAAACTGGCAGTTGGACATCCCCCTCGGGGTCCTTAGCACTGCCGCAGAGGCAGGAGAGGCTCCTGCCACCATGGCTGCGCTTGCCAACTGTGAGTCTGGCTTCTGGCTGAGCAGAGCTCCCCTTGTGGGAGCACACTGACCACCAGGGGGCAGCTCCTGCATTGAGCGTCTGCCCCCTGGTGGTCAGTGCACATCATAGCGACTGGTCATTCCACCGTTCGGTCGCTTTGCCTATTAGCCTTTTATTATATAGGATATTCAGTGAAAATAATATTTTACATTTTTATATTCAAAACAAGCTGGGAGTTGATTTAATAATAAGTACAATGAAGGCTGTTGTAAGTAAACAATTTTTGGTCCATTTGCTCCATAAGCACATCCTCCATGTTTTCTCTTGTTTACTGGGTGGTGCATCTCTGTCTGACCCTCCCTGTATCCCTCCACACACCTGCTCTCAGTCTTGCGAAGTAAATCAGAGTGTCAAAGACTCTCAAATCACTGGCTTCCATTTGGGTTCAGCCCCTGGGTTGCCCTGGTCTGAGTTGAGAGGGAGGAGGAGAGAAAGATGGGATTTTTAAAAGTCTTCCCTGAGGCCTGGCTGCAGTTGGGTGCACCCCTTGACCAAAGGTCACAGTTAATCTCTTGGACCTCTATACATCCCCTACTCCCAACACCTGCCAGGCTCCAGCAGCTCCTCCTCCTTCCTTTCTTCAGGTTTCAGATTGCCCAGTTGCCCTGGTTTGAGAGACTGTACTATTCCTTATGGTTTCTCTATGCCCTTTATTAAACTCTTCTCAAATTACCCAATGTGTGTGTTCCATCTCCTCCCAACCTGGCCCCTGAATGATCTACCAATTGAATATTGCTACCACTGGTAAGTCTATTGACATATGGACTTCCCCAAAGTTGTTTGGCTTCTAGTACAAACTTTATCTTACTTTATTATCAAAGTTTCTTAAACATGCACCTATTCCTCATTTGTTTCAAAAATAGACCTATAGCAAGATTTTTTTTTGAGGTTACAGATTAAACCATTAAAAAAAAGATGATAGGAAAAATCAAGCAATATATCCATATAGTTTGGCATTTTAAGTAAGTTTATGCCTATACAAATTATTAGCAACTTTTTCTTCCAAATTATAAACTAAACAGTACTCAATTTGTCTGTTCATAGCATGAAAATTGGAAAAATGTTGGCTAATGACAACATTTTTGCTTTTTGCTGAGTAGATTAAACCTAGGACAATGTTTATGTTTGTTATATTGTATTGTCTATCTTTAGGCTATGAAATCACATGCTTTTAAACATTGATACTTGTTATAAAAGAATAATCTATCCAAAAATAACAACTTTCAAAGAGAAAAACTGAGTCAACAATTGCTAGGATGTTGGACAGGAAGATGAATAATGGAGTTAATAATGTAAAACTATGGAATGTTGACACTACCAAAGCCATACTTAGATGACTAAATGGTGTCACCAACCTGTATAACCTGTATGTATTCAATGATGTCAGTTGTGTTTATCTAATATCAAGGCATGCTTACACCATTCCATCATGTAATACTTTCACCAAATGCCAATTATTTTTCAAAGTTAAGCATCTATACATATAAAGAGGTAATATGCTAATTGTCCATTATGGTGTCCCAGTAACGACCAATTTGCATATTGACAGACCAGCTGGAGGCTGCGCATGCAGCAGGGGGCGGGCGGCCAGAGCCAAGTTCCTGGGGGTCTGAGGAGAGTGCTTGGCAGGAGCCTGGACTGCAAAGAAGGAAGAGGAAGTGGTCACAGGGAGCTCTTCCAATCCCCCCTGCACGGACACCCTTACCCCAGCCCCCGCACCCCTGGGGGTCTGGGAGGCTGACCAGACAGGGAGAAGACCCAGCCTCAGGGGTAGCTGCAACCCACACCTCCGACTCCCGATCTCTTTCCCCGCCACTCCCACCAGGGGTGCCCACAACAATAGCACGCCAGCGACCACCTGTCAGCACCCCTGAGGCACCCGGGGCCCACAGCCCGCCACTGCTGGGCCCCTCTGCTGGGGCCGGTCACGCCTCTCCTGCCTACAACTCCAGACCCGGGTGGAGGCAGGCCTGAGTGGCTCCCCAGGGTCAGACCCTTCCCCCGCAGCCAGCAGCAGTGCTGTCTCCGCAGCTGAAGCATGCTGAACTTCGCTGGGGGTGGGGCTAAACCCACCCTCCTAGCCCACCTGGCTCTGTCCTGGCCCAGCCCCGACCTGGCTCCAGGAGATTGGAGCCCCGCCCTGAGCAGGTACAGCTGCAAAAGAGCCATGTACAATTTAAAGAATGGTGCCAAGTGGGAAGGTTTGACAGTTACTCCCCCTTCAGCCTTGCTGCCCACAAAGTGCCCCCCTAATGCCCTGCTCCCCACCAGCACCTCCAGAGATGACCACCACTACAGGGCTGTTGGCCAGAGCCCGCCCCTCTGAGGCCTGCGGAACCCTCTGCAAAGCTTCCATAGCAACAGTCCCAGGAAACAATCATGCCCTCCTCCCCTAATCAGCACCTGCTACCTGCTGAGGGTACCCGTGAGCTTAAAAATAACAATCCCTTCCCCTTTAGACATCACTTACTTGATGAAACATTTCTAGGCTTATTAGCTCAGAACCACCTCATGACAACCCAGTGAGGTAGGCGGAGAAGAGATTACAGTTCCCATGGTATATGCATATGTATTCAAAAATGAAGCTCAGAGAGGAAAAGTGTCAAGCCCAGTGGTTCCCAAGGTGCAGCACACGCCCCATGGCGGGGTGGGGGGGCGGGTGGGGCAATTTGATTTTAAGTGTGGGCAATTCAAGAATGAGTTAACAGTGAATTTTTTGCATTTCTTCTGGTTCTAGGGGGCCTCATCTACAGTGCATCCTACATAATAAAAGGCTAATATGCAAATGACTGAATGGTAGAATGACCGGTCATTATGATGCATGATGACCACCAGGGGGCAGACACTCAATGCAGGAGCTGGCCCCCTGGTGGTCAGTGTGCTCCCATAGGGAGAGCGCCGCTCAGCCAGAAGCCAGGCTCACGGCTGGTGAGCACAGTGGCAGTGGTGGGAGCCTCTTCTGCCTCCGTGGCAATGCTAAGGATGTCCGACTGATGGCTTAGGCCCACTAAGCCGTCAGTTGGACATCCCCCCAGGGCTCTTGGACTACAAGAGGGCACAGGCCAGGCTGAGGGACCCCCCCCCCACAAGTGCACAAATTTCGTGCGCCGGGCCTCTAGTAGTTAAATAAAAACAGTAATCTTCTGCTGTCAAGATGCATTATTATTGGGTTGTTTTTTTTTTTCAGCTCAAACAGTGTTGTTCCTAAAAGAGAACTGAACTAAATTCAAAATGTGATACTCCAGAAGAAAAAAAAAGAAGCAGCTGAAGTAAACAACATTAAGAAAGGCCAAGTAAAGTGAAGAATTATAGCAAATAACAGACCATTTATCCCTACTGAGAAAGACAGCACAATTCAATTTGCTAAATTATTTTATTTATTCTGAGTGGCAATGTGAATAATCTATCTGTTTTGATAAACACTCAAACTTTGCTGAACAGAAAATTGCACTACTTCTAACATGTCAAATTTGGATACAGTAAAAGAAGACGTGAATTAAATTGGCTTTGAGTATGCTGCATTAAAAGATGAATTGTCGGCTTAGAACTGTCTTTCCAGCAGCTTTATTTGAACCAAAATACTTTGCTTAAGAGGAATTACATAAGTGTGGAAACTAAAATCATAATTGATTATGTCTCACTCCCTGCATTTGAAATGTTCTAGAAACTCTAAATGCAGTAAAAGGCTGAGAAGATTATACAAAGAGACAGGTCTCCTTTGATCAAAGACATTGGCAGTGAATTAGAAAGGGTTTTATAGTTTTGGATTGAACAATTTAGCACAACTCTGAATTTCTGTCTCTTTCTTCCTTCATGCATTTATGCATTTTACTATTTCTTGAAATACTCTTATGTGCAAACTTTGTCTTAGGAGGTGAGGATTAGATTTATAAACCTCGCTGTCTTCAAGAGAGATAAAAGGGGTCAGAGTATTCCATCTGAGTCACCGGAATGACTATGTATATTTGAATGTGCTCTAAGTGGCTGCTCTAGAACCACAGAACTCTACCACGGAGTTATATTCTAGGTGAGACCTGAAAGTTGAAGAGGAATTATCCAAACTCATAACTGAAGTGGATTCCAAGAAGAGGTAGCAACATTTTCAAAATTCTGTAGATGAGAGCACTCTGGGCCATTCCAGAAATCCCAAGTTAACTTTGGCAGAAACAAAGATGTGAAGTTTGGAAAGAGAACATTGCTGATATAAAGAAAGAAAGAATTTTTAGACTGTCAAATAATCTATATTTCATTAGTACTTGGCCCAAGAATCCCTATTAGGAGGGAAATAAGCTTTGTTTAGGAAAGCTGGTAGCAGGCAGTGAAATCAAGAAAACAGAATGCTAGCTGCTCCACTTTGAAAAGAAACTGGATTTTATGCTTTACTAAGGACACAAGAAAAACAATGAGAAGGAGCAGGAAGAAAAAAAGAGCAGGGATAGAAATATGAAGGGCGGGGGACGGGCAAAGACTTCTGAGAAGATATATTTTGTTTGTTCAGCTGTGTTGAAAATGCTCCTTATCACCCCATCCCCAAATATTCAGTATCATCTTTCCACAAAGAAAAAACAAACATACATTTTTAGTGTTTTGTTTTTCATTTGTAGAAATCAAAGCAAGTTCCATATCTGTTGTAACATCAGGACAGAGATGAACAGACAGAATTACCTGTTAGGATCCACAGGTGGAGTGAAAAGTAATTGAGTGGAGAGCAGGTTTAGGAGTGAGAGGTACGCTGGAACCTGCCGGGACCTTGGAGAGGGCATGAGACTCTTCACAGGGCAGCAAGCAGAAAGGGGCGAGGTTGGACGGGAAGCAGGCCTCTAGATTCCAAGAAGTGGGAGCTCCATCTGACACCTAGGATATTTAAAACTCAGGGCAGCTTGGGATTGATTTAAAAATGATGAGGGTGTCCAGCCAGAGTGGCTCAGTGGTTGAGCGTCCACTTATGAGCCAGGAGGCCACAGTTCAATTCCAGGTCAGGGCACATGCCTGGGTTGTGGGCTCAGTCCCCAGTATGGGGCATGCAGGAGGCAGCCTATCAGTGATTCTCTCTCATCATTGATGCTTCTGTCTCTTTCTCCCTCTCTCTTCCTCTCTGAAATCAATAATATATTTTAAAAAATAAAATAAAATAAATGATGGGGGTGTCATTAAGCAGGATAATGCTTGACCCCATTTGTGCTCTTGAGACACTGTGGAAACAAGTTTGGAGGAAAACAAGACTGAACAGAGGGAGGCCAGTTAGGGAAGGATCTATGTTGGGTCACTTGCAAAACCACGCTAGACTTTGATGTTCTGGGAAAGCTTTTCTGACTATGATCTCAATTAGCCTGGTCCCAAGCTGGGGATGAATACCAGGCTGAGACTGTAGTAAAAGACACTACCCTTGTCTTGGAGTGTGTGAGTGAATGTAGGTGTTAGAGAAGGGATGACTGCAAAGGGAGCCAGAAATAAAAGCATGATTCAAGCGGTTATTATGCTAAGATACCTTGTGAGTATAAAATTGTGTGTGTGTGTTTACCCATTCAATAAGAAAATTATTGAAAGTTCAATTGAATCAAATCAGAAATTTATAAGCCCCGTATTGTGTAATTGTACCCTGGTAGAAAAGTAGACCTAAATTTAGAGACTATCAGTCTTAATAAGTAGTTAATAAAGGAGTTTGAAAGAGAGGCAATCTGTTGACTCTGGTGGTTTGACAAGACAAGCTCCAAGCTAGCCATTACTTCTTGTTAATTGACACAGAAGCTAATGAATATAACATTTACAGCCCTGTTACTGAAACATATCTCTACACTCATTCCCCATCTTGTCATCACAGAATTATGTTTCAATCTAAATTTTACTCGTGAGCAGGCAAAGAGAGCCTTTCTGTAATATTGAAGTATCTGTTTTAATGCTGCAAGAACTCAAAACTTAAGACTCATAATGTGTGTTAAAGAAAAGTACCTTTGCTAGGGCAATTGCGTTGGAAACCTGTCTTCCACAAAAACTTAAATATTGCTAGCTACAGCAGGGTGATTTTAATTATGAATCCTAGTGGCACCGACACCACTGATCAAGCTCTAAGTAACTCAATCTCTGTAAAAGAATTATGAAGATTTCATTAAAATTAGAACTATAACTAATGACTTCCACAGGCTGATACAATCACATCTGGCCCTTAGCTCTCTGTCATATTAAACATTTTAAAGATGTGCAGTTTATTATATGTCAATATACCTTAATTTAAAAATTTAAAAATATAAAACAAAAAGAATTATCATTTAGGATTTTCCTGATTTAAAATATGTTTCAGATTCATTAAATTATTTGTTTCCCATCATTCACTCAAACATTTTCATAAGGGCTAGAGATAAGTTTGGCACGCACAAAAAACTAGTATCCCTCAAATACTATTGCTAAAAATTTACCTTTTCTGTTGCTGTGTAGAAATAAAGAGACTATATTCTAAAAGCTTAATTGCTGATATTTTCTTCAACACTGAAATTCAAAGCATTATTGCCTCTTAAAGATTAGTCAATCACTTGTCATCAATAGTCACTTTAAAAAAATGTTTTTATTGATTTTTAGTGAAAGAAGAAGGGAAAGAGAGATAGAAACATCCATGAGAAACATTCATCAACTGTCTCCTACACGCCCCCTACTGGGGATTGAGCCCACACCCCAGGTATGAGCCCTGACTGGGAATTGAACCAGCATCCTCAACCACTGAGTCACAGGAGCTGGGCAGTAGTCACTTTTATTTAATGCATATTTACAAAATTATATATTTTTCTCATGCCTAAGAAAAGTTCAAATTATCCCCAAAAGTGCAGAATGTAAAATGAAAGTCCTGCTCACCTACCACTTCTCAATACTTCTTTAAGATTTACAATGAGACTGAGGATCACAAAGCTGATGAACTGTCATTTCTAGTTATTACTGACAATTGCATTCCCATATTTTCTTTTGTGAACAGGAAAGTACATGGACAGAAATTATGCAGTGATTCATGGCCCTGGGGATGACTGCTGGTACTTTGATGAAGCCACCTCAATGTCCTCAAGAAATCAGTATCTTGTCACCCTGTACCTACTATCATAAGAAATTTGGACAGCTTTTAATCCACCTTGACTTCCTGGTAGCTAATTACATATATTTTTTAAATAAAGGGCGTTCCTAAAGGGATTCCTTTGTCCACTTGCTTGATTAGAAGATCATTTTTCTCTTTAATATAAAAAAGAAAGAGAAAGAAAAGGAAGGAAGGAAGGAAGAAAGGAAGGAAGGAGGAAGGAGGGAAGGAAGGAAGGAAAAAAGAAGGAAGGAATAAAAAAAGGAGGGACAGGCAGTGGTCTCATTTTCTGTACTAGACCAATCCTATATTATTTTCTTTTAATCATTGCCTTTATCCCAGCCATGTTTGGTGATGGGATGGTACTGACTGGGGATCCTTTATCTCTGGGGGGCAATTTATGACAATACATCTGTTGCTTAGATATCAGCTGAAATACATCTTTATATGTAAAAAGTAAACTTCCCCTTTTACTGATATAAAAGTTTGATTTGTCATTCTAATTATTCTTTAATTCCCTGTGTCAGATGTTTCCTATTTCTATAACAGCTGCATTTAATCAACACTGGATTTGATTTTTAAGTGGAAAATGGGTTATGATTTAGGAACTTGCTTAATATGCCAACTATTTTGGTTTCCTTAGCTTTAACTCCTATTCTGAGAGATTGTAATACTTTTCAATTCAATTGCCATTAACAACTGAAGTATTGACTTACAAATAAATCTACATAAATGCTTTCATTTTCTCTATTGATTATTTTTGCCAACTTTTAAACATGCTTTCAGGTGGGTAAATGGCCAATCCAATTGCATCCATGGCAAAGTGAGTTTTATTTAAATTGTTGAGATAAAGAAGAAAACCCTATCCATTAGGAAATTGTCAACAATGTTTTCCTAAAATAACTGTTAACAAGCTCCTAAACAAATGGTGACTATGTAGACTCAATAAAAGGAGATTCTTCAAAATGAAATGGTACCCTGTACTGATAGACAATTCCTTTTCTTTTTTAAGGATAGAGTACTAAAGCTGTCCTGCTTTTATTTGAGAGAGAGAGAGAGAGAGAAACACAGTTTGTTGTTCCTCTTATTTGTGCATCAACAGTTAATTCTTATATGTGCCCTGACCGGGATCATACCCACAACCTTGGCATATCGAGATGATGCTCTGACCAACTGAGCTACCTGGCCAGGTACAAGCTGTCCTGCTTTTAAATAACTATACCCAAAGATGACTCTTCTTCCTTGACAGTTTCCAAACCATTACACTTTCTGAAATAATTGGAATTACCATGTTCCTATATACCACATAAGTGCCAAATGCATTTTTAGAAGGGTTGGGAAGATAAAATTCACTCAGAATCACTTGGTCAGGAGAATCCAAATCTCCCACAGAATTGAGGAGCAGGAATTAAGAACATGGATTTAGGGTCAGAGAGCCTGGATTTAAGTCCTGGCCCTTCTTTCTAGCTTGGGTCCTTGACCATGTCACTAAGCAGTCTCTTATTTGTAGATCAGGAATAGTCATCATTAGCTCCATGTTTCCTGGGAGAAATGAATGGGATAATGGGTGTGCAAGGGGATTAGAGTTCTTGGATCTCAGTATGTGCTCGGTTCATGGTAGTTCTCACAAGTTTACAAGACACTGAGCCCTAGGTGACATTTCTACAAGGACATCACTCTACTCTTTGCGCAACTGGGAACTTGTGCTTTGTAAACTCTGATCATTTAATAATTCTATTGACACTTAGCCTAGTTATCTAACTTTCCTAAGAGCCAACATCTGATGAGCACTTACTATGTACCAGACTCTATTCTGAATGCTTCAATTGAATTAACTAATTTAATATTCACATGGCCATATAAGGTAAGAAAAAATATTATTTTAAATATTATTTTACAGAGAAAAATAACAGAGGTATAGGATTGTTATGTATTGTAAACTTAGTGGGAGAGCTAAGGGCTTTAAAAATGGGAATGGACTGCAGATAATCTAACACATGAGCTCAAGTTTTATTGCTGCTCCTATTTAGATATAATGTCCTTAAGAGAAAGACAATTATTAATGTTTCTTTGATTCCTTCTAAGAATTGAACATGGGGCCTTGGTACAACATGCATAGTAGTCTTCAAGGAGCTCTCAATTTATTTGAGACCATTCAATGTGCAAAGATCGTAAAACACAATACCATTGTAAAGCCTGACTCTGTTCCATGTATTCGGTTCAGTGCACTACTGACCTTATTTAATCTTCAAACCATCTTTACATGATAGGTATGCTTATCCACATGTAACAGTCAGATATTCCAGTTTTAAATGCAGACCCCACTGTACTGAGTTTGGGCCAAAATAGAATTTATTAAAGAATATTAAGTAGCCCTGAGAATTTCTGAGAGATCCGGAGAATTATTCTTGGGTTAGTCTTGGTCAGGCTCAATGGCCAATCATGTCACCCAGGACTACTGGTGCAAAACTTACACAGCTAACGCTTAAAACCTAAATCCCTAACACTTCTCTGCTTGGAACCTGAGTGACTCTTCCTGTACTCTTGTGGACTCTTAATGGCACTTCCTCATCTTCATATCAAGTGTTATGATGAGGCATCTGATTGGTGGAGGGTTGGGTCAGGTGTCTGAAGCCTAGCTGCAAGGTAGGACGGAAAAGTGAGTTTGTGGCTTAAATTTGGAGAGGAAGATTCCTAAAATGGGGAATTCTCCAATTATAGGAAAGGTATTTTACAAAGTTCTAGAAAAAAGAAAACACTTGCAAAATATCCACTATACCTCCATTTTATGGACAAGGAAACTGAGGCTCAGAGGGTGGAGCACTTATTCCATATCACACAAGTGGGAAGCAGCAGACTGAGCATATAGGTATAGATCTGCCGGTCTCTGGGTGTTTCCCACCACATCAGGCTGCCTCTCACACAAACAAAGAAGAGGGCAGTGTATCTGAGAGGTTCCAACAGTCAATGGGATGGGAGTTCAGAAAAGGAAGGCTCTCTTCTGGCTGGGGTAATTGCCAAAATGTCTTGAGAAGAAACATCATTTAGACAGCTCCCTAGAATCCTAATTACAAGACTGTAAGAAACAAATTTTAGAAGTGATTTAGTTGACGTCTTTATATTGAGTAGGAAACTGAGGCTCAGAGGGAAAAAAATTGCTTTGTCCACAGTCATAGCCTCCTAGTGAAAGTAGCTTAACCCCCAAGGCAGTTCAGTCCTCTGTGGAGAGCTGCTGACCTCAGCTAGGTGATTTCACCCCCTAAATCACATCTCCAGCAGAACTGTTGAATGGGCTTTCCTTGAATTGATAAGCAGCGGGAGAGAGGAAGTCACATGCTGCAGTCTAAACAAAGAAAAGCTATTATTTTGTAGGTGACTTCTCATAAAATCCTCCTTACCCTGCTGTGCCCAAGGAGGTTAAGTGCTCTTGCTTACAACAGAGAGCTTTTCTTGTCTCTATGCACTCTACTCCTTTCATGCTCACACCAAGTATAGAAGGCAAGGAATAAAAGGTCACCTGCCTGCCACCTAATGGGGCACAGATGTCCTTAAGTGCTCACATGGCTTGTTCCAGAAAATGTCAGATTGCACCCTTATAACTCTTAGTTGGCAGTTGAATAGCTTTATTGTCCAGTCAATGGGTCCACTCAATTTTTGCCACTCATTTCAGCACCCACAAAAAAAAAAAAACCCCAAAAACACCAAAAACAACAACAACAAAAAACAAACCCTAAAATCTTGGGAACAAAACAACAAAAAAAGTTGACCCCTCAGCTTCCCGGACAGGTAACTATAGAGGTGTGTGTTTTCTGGCCTTGGGCAGGATACAATTTCTGATAAAAAGCTTGGCATTTTAGGGGCGGGGAAAGGTTCGGAGGTTAGCCAGTCCTATGATTGAATCTACCCCTGCTGGTGTGTGACCTTGAACCAAAAAAGACTTAACCTTTCTGAGAGTTTGTTTCCTTACAAAAGTAGAATAATTTGTAAGGGATTAGAAATAATGTAAGTACTTGACATTTATTAGGGAGTTGTAAAACATCAGGGATTATTAGTTTTACCCTTTATTTCACTTACTCTTTTTACCAAAGCTGGTTTCATCTGATGAGCTCTAATAGGCTCTTTGTATTTGATATTTCTACGATATAAAGTTCTTTATATAAAAATGCATTATAGCCCTAACTGGTTTGGCTCAGCGGATAGAGCGTTGGCCTGCAGACTGAAGGGTCCCAGGTTCGATTCCGGGTCAAGGGCATGTAACTTGGTTGCGGGCACATCCCCAGTTAGAGGGTGTGCAGGAGGCAGCTGATTGATGTTTCTCTCTCATCGATGTTTCAACTCTCTATTCTCTCCCTTCCTCTCTATAAAAAAAAATCAATAAAATATATTTTAAAAAATAAAAATGCATTATAATATTAACCCATGTAATTTTCAAAAACTTTCTTAAGATGTGGTTTTGTTACCTGCTCTTTACAAAGGAGGGCACTGAAATCCCCTCACCTTCACTAAACTTTAGACAAGTTTCTTATTGATGGTAGGCCCCTGATTTCCCTTTTCTTAGAACATTTATGTTAGAAAATGAAGTTATAATTCTTTCCCTGACCCTTTGAGATGTAAATCTTCTAAAACCAAGAAATGTTTTAACCTCAAGGATCTGATTACACACCCCCCTTTGAAATATTATCATCAACAAAGATAGGATCCCTATTTCAAGTTTCTGTGGGAGAGGAGGAGCCTACCTTGGATAAGCATCAATTAGAAAACACAGATGGGCTCATAACATTGACCAACCAGCCCTGTAAGGCCCTCTAGTACTTTTCTATTACTTCACCCCAACACTTAAAAATCCTCCCACTTTTTTTTTTTTTTTTTTTTACAGAGGAGTTGAGTACAATCTCTCTCTATTGCAATAGAGATCCCGTTTTGCAATAGTCTTGCATAAAGCTTTCCTTGACTGTCTAACTTGTCCAGTGCAATTTTTCTTTAACATTGGCCCAATGTAAACAAGACAATTAGGCAAAAACCTAGGATCAGTTGTGCTCCTTTCCTGTGGACGTGAATGGGATTTAAGACCAAGAGAATAGCTTAAATTCTTATCCTATCAAGGTCACTGTCCTGCAAAGGTAATCTAACTCACATGGCCTTGACTCGCTCTTCTGAAAAGTGAGGAAGCTGGAGTAGATTCCTGGTTTCACAGTTGGGTCTGGTGATTCCCCACAAGCTTCCATGGGCAAGGGGACCAAGAGGAGTCTAAGTGGGGGCTGCGAGATCTTCTACACTTAAATAACTGAAATAAATTGGGGTCCTGTTCTCAACTCATTTGAAAGAGGTAGGTACTACCACAGCTGAAAAAAAAAATCCTACTGAATTGTGACATTTAATGGGCTTTCTAGTTCTCATATTTTAAGGTTCTTTGCAAACCTCAAGCCCCCTCCTACTATATCAAAGTAAATCCAGCATTTCTCTCCTTCCCTTAGAGTCTATTTTCACAACTTCAGCTATCTCATCTATTAATCTAATCATGTGACTGAAAAACAGGCATCCAATGAGGAGATACCTCTCAAATAATACATATTTACATTTTAACAGGCTCTACTCTGAAGATAACTTCCAAATCCGCAACAGAATTTACTTCAGTGGTGAGAATTTCAGATCCCTGGGCCAGCATGACTGGTGCAATTGGTTTATTTATTGAAATCACTGAGTACCTACTTGTCTACAGACACTGTTTCATTTTAGAGTACAAATAAAGTGAACCTTGACCCCATGGAGAATACAATCTGGTGGAAGATATTTGTTCTTCCTAAGCACTCTCTGAATTCTAAAATTTAAAAAGTAGGGTGGATGTTTGGGTTCTTTGGAGTTCTAGTTCAAGAAGAATGTTTTAAGCATAAACTAGGTGTGTGATGTCTTATCAGACTGTATATTATGGGGAACAGATCCCAAGGTCAGGGAAGTTTATGTTCATCATTATATTTCTTCTATCTGATCCTCTACCTTGCACGCACCCTGTACATATTCGAGGTTAAAACATAGCTATTAAATGAATGAATATTTAAAAACTACTTCATGCATTAAAATTATAGCATATCTAAAAATAAAACTGTAAACTAAGTTTCCAATAATTTCCCCAAGCTATTATACGTTTTGAAATTAAATTCAGCATTCAACTGTTAACCACAGCTTGAACAAGACCTATCTCTTAGCATGCCCCAGGCAGGTTTATCAGAAACCTCTTTCCACTATTAAAGCCTCAACCTACTTCAGCTACAAAACCCTATGGACTTCCTTAGCATAAGACACTATCATTTCCATCTTTGTGACAACATATTCTAATTATCTGCTTTAGAAATAAGATCCTACCTCTTAATGAAAGTGTTTATCTGGGGGCTGCAAAGGCCACAAGGCATTTTCAAGGCTTACTTTTGACTCTATTTGCAATTACAAGTTAGAAAATATACTTGAAAGTCAGTGGGCTTTTTTTCTCTACTTCTTTCTCTAGTTGAAAAACAGAAATATTAGTAAAAATGAAGACTTTATTGTTTCTTGTCCAGAACAGTGTTTCCCAGATTCGAGCATGGTGATTCCAGGTGCCACTTGATGTCAGTTCCATCGTTGCTAATGTCTTTGACATGATGGCAGTGACTGCACAGGTCTAGAATGATGCTCAGGTATAGTAACCATGTGCCTGTAGTAGTTACTCAAGTTCTATGAGCTTAAATTTTTCATTTGCATTCTTATTTTTCAGAGTTGGCAAAAAAAAAAATTACATGAAATAAACAACTAATATCCTGAGACTCATTCCTAGCATATGATTGGGAACAAAAAAGTGTAAGTTGGTATTTATGCCACTTTGCATACTGTCCCCTGCAGAAAATGGATTATTCCAAAACTTTATCTCCTCAAGTCAACTGCATTCTTAACTTCCTTTTCATCAGGTGAACTTATTTCCTGTGGCAGTCAGAAGAGGGATTATCAGAAGAGAGCCCCTCTAGCATTCCCTTTCAACACCAAACATCTGTATTTTCTACCATGTTTTCTTCTTTCTTTCTATCTTTGAGGAAGTACATGCAGTATTCTTTTAAAGACTCATTTCTCAGGCTAGGCTACAGTGATTCCATTGACCTTCCACCAGACATTGCTTCATTCTTTACTCTGTTCTTTTGGTGCAGCTTCTAACTTTCTGCTCACTCAACCTTCAATATAGTGTACAGAGCAGGTCACCGAGGTTACAATAATGGTGGCAGTTGAGGAAACTGTTCAGGCAATAAATATTTTTTTTCCATCAAGGGCTTGTAACAGGCTATTAAGAAACCAAGTACTCTTTCCACTGCATCTAATCACTCAGACACCAAGCCCACAAAATACACTAAAATGTTTATGATGACACCATTTAAAAATAAGTGCCTAAAAACACAATTACTCAAATTCTTATAAATCTGACATCTACATCCTTCCAAAATCCATAAACAAACACTTAAAATGCTGCTAAAGTAGTTCCAGATTAATTACATGAATCAGACTTCTGGTTCCAAAGCTTATGACTAGAATTCCAATAGTACTTTTTCATTTACATTGCATATAAATAAGAAAAAACTAGATTGATTTATAATAAACAGTAGAACTATCTATACATTTAGAGTTCTGCTTTAGAAATATTAATACATAATTTTTGATGAAAAAGTAAGATATATATATGTTTATTAGTGAAAATTTTGTAAAATAAAATAAAAAGCTAATAAAACAAAAAGCACAGATGGTTGAAGGTGAAATGAACTGGGAAGAACTGGAGGTAGATGCTCTAGACTGTGTTTTAAGTAGATGGATAGCTAAGGAAAAAAATAAATGAAGTGTATTGGGAACAGAACACAAGAACAAAACAAAATCATATATATATCATATTAATATAAATTAATCATTTTGGAGCATATATCATAGACCTACTTTTACAGATATATTCAAATTAAAATGTTTACTTATTTTTATTATGTAGATTCAATAGAAAGACAAAGAGCAATGCCGGCAAGTTGTAATAGCTTTTCTCCTTCAAGTGCCCCCCCATACCCCTTCCCCTCTGAATGCTTCTAGGCCAATATATAAAAGAATGACTATATTATATGTTCACATATACTGCCTATTAAAAATTCAGATTCTATCTATTATCTATCTATCTATCTATCTATCTATCTATCATTTTATTAGCTCATCCCAATATCCTGATTACAAGGATAAGGATAGATTTATAGGCTTATCCTAGAAGAGAAGGATCTGTCTTAAGTGTGAAAATCAGGCAGAGGGTGACTTCTCCCACTAAGAGGCGACATTCTTAATAATTTTAGTATATACTTGCTTTTAAACACTGAGGGTATAGCTTGAAACAATATGACATGTACATATAAATGATGGTATATTTTTGTACAGTAGAGGCACCTGGGATGGGCCCTTAACTTGTCTTGGGGATCAGGAATATATTTCTGAGGGAAGTGACATAAGGACATCTAAACTAAGACCTATACCCAGTCTAGGAGAGGGTCAAGATAGGATGACAAGTTTTGTCCTCAATTAATATCATTTGATTAAATATCCCTGACTTGTCTGGATTCACCCTTAGAAACAGGAGAGCTAGAAATCAGCTATTCTCTAGACACGAAAGCTTAACCTTCTCCTAAGACTGATTATCAATGATATTTTAGTTCCTGATCTCATGTTACATCATCTGGTTTGACCAACACCAAGGTTTCTTTATAAGCAGGAACATTACCTAGACTGCACTCTGACTCTCAAGACCTTTGAATTCTCTCTCTTTTTTTTTTCCCTTTTCATCCACCCATTCATCCATGTACCTATCCATCCACCCAACCATCCAAACAGCTATCCATCCACACATCCATCCATCCATTACATCCATCCATCCATTCAAATATATACCTTATACATTACAAAATATTATGATTGTTGTTGTGTAATAAAAAAGTCAAACTTTGATGTCTAGAGAATTTTCAATCTAATAGGTAAACTTAAGTCAAGCATATGTGGTAGATACTGTGGAGACTAAGTTCGCAGACTCCGTGTACTTGAAGAGGCATGCTCCCTGCCTCCTTTATGACAACTAGGCAGCTTTCCTTCTGTCCTCACTGTGCCATTACTACAGATACTGTAATTCTTTCCTTTGGCCCTTTCACATTCACGGTGGGAATATTATTCATCAGATAGTTTTATTCAGTTTCAAGATGGTACTAACATAGAAGAGAATCATGACTAACACTGATACAATGGTGCCCTTGGGTCAAACATTTGCTTTACTAAATGCCAAACCGTCTCCAGTTTCTAGTGATAAAACATGATTTCATTTGCTTTCAGCACTTTTGAAATGCCTCTAGTGCAGCCCTTAATCAGAGAAGATGTATTTATGGCTGCACCTTCTCTGATAAGGATGCCGTATGCGGACATTCAGACCAATTAGAAAAAAAAGGAATGTCTGGGAAAGAAAAGTCAAGAGAAAGAAGGGTTTCGGCCTTCCAATGAGAGAGCCAGCCATGGGCATTTTGGATATTAGATGTAGGTCACCTATGTACCTAGTGAAATATCTTGTATTTCACCTACAGAAGCTGTGAATAAGGGAAAACATTTCAGCAGAAGCAATCTGAAGGATGGAAGGGATCATATTTCCTTGCTCAAAGCCACCCAGTGATTTCTCATGGAAATTAGAATGTGTCTCTTCAGAGGGACTGGCAGAGTCAGACCACACGTTTTCTTACTCTTCACCTTCACATTTAAGGCTCTGCAGGATCAGGCTCTTATTCTCTTTCCAACTTCATCTCCACATCCTTGCTCACAGCACTCCAAGGGCAGGAGCCATCTTTTTGCTCCCTGAACCTTCTTGCACATCCCTCTTGCCCTTGCACTCGCTGTTCCTTCTGCCAGGGAGGCTCTTCCCCATTGATCTTCACAGAATGGATTCTCTCTTATTACTCAGATCCCAGCTCTAGTGTCTCTGGCCAGCCTGGATGGAGAAGCCCCCTCTATACTCATATCTCACTTCTCAGACCATGACTCTATCCCTATTACTATATTTGATTTTCCTGATGGCTCATTTGCTAATGTAAGTTATTTTACAAATTATTGTAAATTCTAAAGTAATTATTTGTTCTTGTAAATGACTGTAAATCTGTTTATTAATGTTCTTGTCTATTGTTTGCTTTCTTGTACATTGAAAGGCAGCAGAAACCACTGGTTAAGAATAGATTCTGGAGTCAGCTTGGCTTTGAATCTCATCTCTACCACTGATTGATTTGGTGAGTATGGGTGAGTTACTTGCTTACCTGTGCTCGGTTTCTTCATTAATAAATTTGGGATAAAAATAGTACCTACCTAATAGGGTTGTTGGGAAAATTAAATGAATCAATCAAAATAAATCACTTAGAACTAAGCGTGGCATGAGTAGCACTTATTATTATTATTATTATTAGTAGTAGTAGTAGTAGTAGTAGTAGTAGTAATAGTAGTAATAGAAGTAGTTTCTTCCATTAAAACTATGAGAATATGAATTGAACCCTCTGATTCAATGTTAAACCCCTAGTATCTAGCATTGCATTTGGCAATTGTGGATACTTAATATTGGTTGAATAAATATTTTATAGGGGAGTGCCTAGAGGAAAATAAGAAATTTCAAGGGACTAGATCTAAAAGAGCAATTTAAGCCAGTGATAAAAAGAAAGTCATTATTACATAATGATGGGGGAGAGACTGAAAGTGTTGTTAGCACAATTAGCTGTAACCTGATATTAACGAGGCCAAGGTGATAGGTTTGACACCTTTGTATGTTCCACTTAGGTTTGTTCTCTGCTGTCATGGTTTACTTGGCATTCCTACCACTAGCCAACTGTCTTATGCATCTATATTTTGGATCAGGGAGGTAGAGAATGAAGAAATAAACTTCTATCAATTATGGCTAAAGAAAATTCACCTGAAAATGCATTCCTAATAAAAGCGGGGTCATTCTTGACATTGGCAACATGACCAGTGCTTGCAGTGGCAGCTCTTTGCTGAGCTCAAACCACCTCACACACGTGGCCCCATCCCAATAATGTTTTCAGTGCTTAGCCTCTCCCTCCTGAGACTGCAGTTTGAATCTGAGAAACTGGGAATGTTGTCTTCTCCTTTCCTGAAATATTTTTAGCTGCCACCAGGTGGTACTAGGTAAGCACATCCAAATAGGAAAATGTAATTTTAATACACACACAATTCTAAGAGATGTAAAAAAAAAAAAAAAAAAAAAAAGTTTTCCTTTAGTGTCATGTCTAGAAACACAAATATTGAGCAAGACAGAATACACGTCACTCTTTGTTTGACTTCTAAAACAAAGCTGGGTTTTTCTAAAACCCAATGTGCTCAGATTTGGAAGAAAGCTGGCTCTTCCTGTGCCTCAGACTTCAGTTCTCAGGAAGCTTTTGTTGTTCTAAGTCCTGTGGATCTCAGCCCTAGATCCAGAGAAGGTTTGTACGTTTTCCTTGCATATTTACCTGGCACTCTGCCAGGAGCTTTTGTTCTACTTTTCCTCCCAGACTCATAGCTCCATGCTTTTGCCTGCCTCAGTTTACTCATCTGTGAAATGGGGATAGAAAAGCATGTCTTACGAGTTTCTGCAAATGTGAAAGAAAAGCCTGTCCTGTCTCTGAGAGAAAGGTAACTAGTCCATGATGATCCTCATGGACCATTTCAACTAATCCTTAGGAGCAAATACTACTAGTTCATCCTCTTTTTAAAAAAAAAAAATATTTTATTGATTTTTTACAGAGAGGAAGGGAGAGGAAGAGAGAGTTAGACACATCGATGAGAGAGAAACATCAGTCAGCTGCCTCCTGCACAGCCCCTACTGGGGATGTGCCAGCAACTAAGGTACATGCCCTTGGCCGGAATTGAACCTAGGACCCTTTAGTCTGCAGGCCGACGCTCTATCCACTGAGCCAAACCGGTTAGGGCCAGTTCATCTTCTTTATTTGAGAGGAATTTAACACCCTTTTCACTCATTTCCACAAGCAGCAAATGGATCCACACCAGCCATCAGCCATGCCAGCAGACAGTTATGAGAAGCAATAACAGAAAGAAAACTAGCAATTTCCATTGGCTGAGCACAAGCTCTGTCACTTTTCTCCACTGCTACCTTCATTTCAGACCCTTTTACTAGACGAGTTCGGCTTCCAGTGATGGCTTCAAACACCGACTCTCTCTTGTCTAGATTACCAAGAGATGCCTTCTGTCCTTGATTTCAACACCAATAGCCCCATTCTTATTTCCAGGTAACTGTGCACCTCTATTTGCTTTCCTGCCAACATGTCCAAATTTTCAAGCATGTATCCTCAATACCCTTTAAAATATAGTTATGCCCTCTTTCACTCTGCTATCCTCTTACTCTGAAAAAAAATTCTGCTCCAAACTTTTATTATCCTAGAGCAGGGGTGGGGAACTTTTGTCTGCCAAGGGCTATTTGGATATTTATAACATCATTCATGGGCCATACAAATTATCAACTTAAAACTTAGCGTGCTATATTTGGTCAAACATTTACTTAACTCATCTCTAATGCCTGGGCAGGGCCAGACCAAATGATTTCTCAGTACAGCCCAAGGGCCTGAGGTTCCCCACCCCTGTCCTAGAGATTACAACCAAATTGCTATAAGGCATCAATTATTTGATGAGAGATGTGTACACTTTTCTTAGCCTAAATCCCTTGCACTAGACAAGCCTAGAGACACATACAAATCCTTTCCAGCAGAGGCTCCTGCTGTGGCCACAGAACTACTGCAAACGTCAGAGGATCTTCAACGTAAGTCCTCTTATTCTGGGGAAGTGTGTCGGGGGCCTCCAGTAGAGGTGGGATAGGGGAGAGATGATGCTGATAAAATACATTCTTCTGAGTAGTACACATCAGCTTGTCAAGCATTTCTAAGTGAAACTGGTTCAAATTCCTAATCTTACTTAAAAATCCAATAATTAAAGGACTTGGATAATATACAAACTAGCTCTACTTTATGCCCTTAAATAAAACATACAATGTACCTTCCTGTCTTTCTCAACCCATTTTTTCCCCAGTAGCCCAACTTAAGTTTTGGATTAAAGCAAACAAACAAACAAAAATGTCCACCAAACATCATATTTTAGGATAGCATGGGCTTCATATTTTATTTTTTTTCTAGATTCCATATGTTTTGCTTAAGGCAATGCGAGCATGTCCTCATTTCATTTTCTTCTGGGAAATATGGCAATAAGTATTTATTTTGTTAAACCTCTAAGGATAGCTCAGCCAATAAAAGTCAAAGTTATCATTTATACGGGTATATGGTCCATCTCTGACAATCCTCAAGATCATAGCATGATATTTATATTTTAATATAGTTAGCTTATATGTACACTTTAGTTTCTCATTCCACACAGAGCCAATATAAAATTCTAAAGAAGCTAACCATGTGTGACTGTAGACAGTAAAATTAAAATGATTTTTTAAATGGCTGAGGTATTAAATACACAGTCAGCTAATTGATATTTATTAAGGGTAAAGGGACATTTTAGAGACTATGGCAAGTTGCAAAGGGTATATAATTTCTAAGGGTGAGACCTGCTCATTCATTCTGAGATGTCTTCTAGCTAATTTAAAAAATATATATATATTTTAGAGAGAGGAAACAAGAGAGAGAGATTCATTTGTCATTCCACTTATTTATGCATTCATTGGTTGATTCTTGCATATGCCCTGACTGGGCATGGAACCCACAACCTTGGCATATTGGTATGACCCTCTAGCCAACTGAGCTACCCAGCCAGGGACGTCCATCTTGATGTTTTGAAATTGGCTTTTGTTTTGTTGTTTTAAGTATGCATGCCTATCCTATGCTAGGCACAGAGGAAACTTGGTGAGAAATTTAATGGGATTTTGATGACTCAAAAGAACAGAGAACCACTGTCAGGGACACATTGCCTGGAGGTGCGTCTTTACCAGCAATTTGATGACTGGCATTAGGAGTTAGATCCTCCTGACTCATTCTCTAGCATTTCCTTCCGTCGGCAAGTTGTTGCTCTGCCTGCGGGTTGTGAACTTCTATGCTTAATGCGTCCTGACAACATACTGCTCCTGTCCTAATTGGCCTGATGCAGAATGACAACAAATACAGAATAGCCTCCCAGCAAGGGTGCAAGGAACACAGGCTCTGCAGCCCAATAGCCCTGGAACTGAAACCTGACCATGTACTTTACAGGCCTGTGACTTTAGGAAATACACTCAACTTTTCTGAACCTCAATGTTCCCATCTGTCAAATGGATCTAGTAGTACCAACAACAGTAATTGGCACCAATTCCCAGTTCATCAGGTTGTTGTGACAGACAAATGAGGAAACTTTTACAAACCATGTAGCACCTGGCACATAGCTGGGTTGGAGAAAGGCTTGTCATATTTAATAATTTTGTTAAGCATTAATCTTCGCCATGAGTTTTGAGTAGGGATCACATCACTCCAAAGCATTTTTATTGCAAATGCCTACCGATGCCCTTTTACTAAAGGGGGCAGTTTGCACTGAGTTGAAGAATGAGTCAGCAGGGGAAAAGCAAATCTTCAAAGCAAAAACTTCGACTCACCATATCCTGCTTTTACGCACTTAACCCGCTACATCTTCAATAGCATGCAACCACAGCCAGACAGTCCAAATAAACTCTTGAATCAAATAAGACATTGAATCAAAGTAAGGCTTTTTCTCTCTTCTCGACTAGCATGAAAATATATTAGAAGTGGTAATTAACATTTCTTACATTATTTTTTTCGAAAATATATGACTAGATTGTCTCCAGAGAATCACTAAGAAATTCAGTTTAGTCCTCAGCAAATTAAACATGCATTATGAAAAGAGTATTTTGAATTGATGAATTTTTATATATATTTTTTATTGATTTCAGAGAAGAAGGGAGAGGGAGAGAGAGAGAGAGAAACATCAATGATGAGAGAGAATCAGAGAATCATTGATTGGCTGCCTCCTGCACGCCCCCTACTGGGGATTGAGCCTACAACCCGGGCATGTGCCCTGACTGGAAATCGAACCATGACCTCCTTCCTGGTTCATAGGTAGACTCTCAACCACTGAGCCACCATGGTTTGGCTATAAATTAATATTTCAAAGGACAAAATTATAATGTGGCTAGCAGCAGCTTATGTCCATCAGCAATATAAAAATGCTTCCTACTTATGTTTTAAAAGCCCAATGACAGGACACTAAGGATGGTGCTTTCTTCAACACAAGGCTGTCCTCTGATAGCTATATCACATGATCTCACTCATCTAGGGGAAATAATGAACAACATAAACTGATGAACAAAAACAGACCCGGAGACAGGGAAGCATCGATCAGACTGTCAAACCTCAGAGGGAAGGTAGGGGAGGGTGGGGGTAAGGGGGAGAGATCAACCAAAAGACTTGTATGCATGCATATGAGCCTAACCAGTGGTCACGGACAACAGGGGGGTGGGGGCATGCGTGGGGAGGGGTTTGGGATGGGAATGGGGGGGATGAGGACAAATATGTGATACCTTAATCAATAAAGAAATTTAAATAAATAAATAAATAAAAAGAAAAGCAAGACACACAAACACTTGCCATGTGAAATGAAAATGCCCCTCTGAAATACAATTAATTCAACTCCTCCATTCTCTTCGGTTAATTTTTTTTCCACTCAAGAGAGAAAAATTATGTCCACAGAAGTTG
Organism: Eptesicus fuscus; assembly: GCF_027574615.1. Classification (NCBI taxonomy): domain Eukaryota; kingdom Metazoa; phylum Chordata; class Mammalia; order Chiroptera; family Vespertilionidae; genus Eptesicus; species Eptesicus fuscus. Next base: position 106,269,665 of record NC_072474.1, on the reverse strand, counting down.
TGCTTTTAGTAATTATTCAGGTTTACAAAATCTTTATTCAAAAACAAGAGGCCTGGTAAACCATTACATTCAGGGACGATACTTTCCCCTTCACTTTAATTTTGAAATTTGCATTTCTTTTTTCATTTTATGCCTTTAGTTACACCAATAAGGATTCAAACATGTTTATCATCAGACCACGGATGCTCTGAAACTTGTAGTGCAAGTCCCTTCCTACGGTTAAACGTTGAAGAAAAAAAGCACTAATGTAATCTTTGTGAAGAAACACGATTCTTAATATGAGAAGAGCGTGGCAAAGAGGATTTTAAACTTCCTGTGCCTGTGTTAATGATTTTGACCAGTGCACACTTCCGAATACTAATTTTGTTCATTCTAATACTGCAATTCTCCCAGTAAGAGGACACAAGGGGAGTTTGTGGCTTTTTTTTTTTTTTTTTACTATTTTTACTTTTTTAGATATGTTTTTATTATTGATTTTAGAGAAAGGAAGGGAGAGGGAGAGACAGAAAGATCAATGTGAGAGGGAAGCATCAATCAACTGCCTTCTGCATGCCCCCTACTGGGGATTGAGCCCAAAACGGGGCATGTGCCCTGACCAGGAATCAAACTAGTGACCTGTCAGTACGTGGGACAGTGCTCAACTGAGCCACACAGGCCAGGGCATTTTACTATTTTTAATCAGTGATATTGTTATTGTTTCCTTTACTAAGTGCTATTTACTAAATACTCTTGGGACATGCCAATCACAGACTCCCTGCCCTGACTTTGAACCAAGCGGAACACAGGAAGCCTCATCTCTCTCCAGCAGACCTGGGTAGCATGATTTCAGGTCTGGAGTAAGGTGTTGCTCACCAAGCACGCAGGCGTGTACAGCTCCCTAACCAGTTTGAACTTAGTGTCATTTCTTCTGTTTTTTTTGTGTGTTTTTTTGGGGGTGGAGGAGGTGGGGGCTGGGCAGGCAACTCCTGTGTTCAGACATGGGATCAGGTGCTGGTGATCCAATGATAAACAGGGAAAGATGAACAGTAACCAAAAGAGAAAGGTTAGCAAACAGTTATCCACTGATATCCTAAACTCCACAGGCTTTGAAAGTAAACATAGGGACACTGTACTTTACTTGCCATTCCTAAAATATAAAAATAAAATAAAAGACTAGAATAAAGAAACTCTAATGGTCAATAGAGTTTAAGAATCTATTTACCTATTGTTCCACCTACCAAGGTGCATGCAAATTAAATGTGTAATGACATTTCGATGGCACAGCTGCTCTGCTAGCTTTCCTCGCATTTATTTGTGAGTTTCAAAGGTTTCATTCGGAAACCTTGAAAGAAAGTAAATATTTGGAAAAGGAGTTACAATTTGTCAGCAGTAATCCTTCCCTGGATAGGGAAAGGAAGGCAAATCCTGGTAGATCCGAGAATTATGGCTTTCAGAAATATTAGCGTCACCCTGAGATTCAGCCTGCTAGGATTATGTTGCCAAGCAAACCCTCCATGTATTCCATGTCTGTGTCATTTATTACAGTAAAAAGCAAAATGGTCCAAATGAGAATTGTTTGCAGTAAGCACAGAGATATTCTGAACAAAGATAGACCTCCATAGCATTCACAAGTGTGGGGCAGCAAATACCACATCGCGTAGCCGCCACTCTGTGTCACCTTCATCTGAGAGCTTTGTGTATTTGGTAGCAGAGGAAGAAGAGATCACTATATATTTGAGAAAGGGAAAGACAGAGAGAAATATCAATGTAAGAGAAACACATGGATTGGTTGCCTCCTGCCTGCCACCAAGGTACCTGCCCTTGACCAGAATCGAACCCGGGACCCTTTGGTCTGCAGGTCGATGATCTATCCACTGAGTAAACCGGCTAGGGCTAAAGGAACATGAGACTAGAATCTTAAGCTGCCACGTATGGAGCCTGGAAAGAATTCATAAACGGCCAATTGCACGCAGCTTAATAACGGAAGGTGGTTTTCTGACGCTTTATACGCGCTGCAGGGAAAGCACTTACCGGGTGCTGCCCTAGGTCAGTTGGTTTCACTGGTGCCATACAATCCCCTCCTGAGCGTGTCAGGGCGGTGATCTCTAGTGCTGAAAGAGGGTGGTCACATGTGCAATAGCACGAGGCTAGTTAACTATGAAATGAGGACCAGGGACCCACTTACTCACCCCGGCCCGTGCACCCAATAATGAAACACAGCTGTACCACTGTTGGAAGATGAGCAATCCCTCACAGATGAGGCAGTTTTCCACAGAGCAGTGTAAGCTCTTAAATGATGGATGGAACCAATTTAAGGGTGGCAAGGTTGGTCTCAAATAACTTGGCTTAAAATATTTCAAAGAAAGCAAAGTTTTCATTCCTGATTTTTCAGTGTCATTATACCCTTCTCCTGAAATATCTGGGTTTGTGTAAAACCGAGAGTCCACAGCCTGGCACATAGTAGGCATACAATGCATGGTTTGAAATCCTTATTTGTGTTATTCTTCTGATTGTTTTCCTCACTAGAATGGCATGACCTCAACGCATGATTTATTTTTATGCTTCCACATAGAGATCTTGGGTCATAATTCTCCCTAATAGTCATCCATTTCACATTGTTTTATATTATTCTTAAGGACATGAATTGATTTTGAATCTTTTTCTCTAGACGTATAACTTATAAGCAGCCATCCAATTATACCCAGAGGGCAAATTTATTAGAGTTCAAAAGAGGAATATAATCGTAGAGTATTTCACCAGAATGTAATGTCAGCATTTTGTTATAGGTAAATAGTTTCATTAAATTTTTATGCATCTTTAATTCTATGATGACATCAATTTGGTGGCACATCATGAGAAAAAAGTCCCAACTTTTTTCTCTCCTGAGAAAAACATTCCATTAAACGTATGGATTAATTATGAATCATACCCTGTTTTAGAAACATTCGAAGATAATAAACTCTACATTTATTTTTACGTTGAGGAGATGGATAGTAACTGTGAACATAAAATAAGTGCACAGAATCTTGCATGCTTTTATGTTCTGTTAATGTGGATTTAAAATTATAATATCAAAAGAAAAAATGAACACAGAGCCTAATTACACCCACAGTACTAATGACAGTTCTCATCTCACTCAATTACCACTTCACTCTTGTCCTAGTTGCTCAGGCTACAGCAACAAAATGACATACACTGGGTGCCCTAAACTACAAACATTTATTCCTCACACTTCTGGAGCCAGGAAGGTTGGGATCTTAGTGAAGGCCCTCTTCCAGGTTTATAGATGATCATTTTCTCATCATCTCCTCACATTGCAGAGAGAGAGAAAAGGCTAACTCTCTTCCTCTTCTTACAAGAACACTAATCTCATCATGGGGGCTGCTCCATCTTGACCTAATCACCTCCCCAAAGTTCCAGCTCTCCTAACTGTCACATTAGGGCGTTAACATATGAATTTAGGAGAGGATACAAAAAAATTGTACAGGACACAAACATTCAATCCATATCATTCTGGTAGAATTCTGTGGCTCAGATGTTTGTACAGCCCCAGTCCCCCAAAACCCATGTCCTTCTCACATTCAAGATATATTCATTCCATTCCAACAACCTCCAAATCTTAACTTGTTCCAGCACCAACTCTAAAGTTTCATTTAAATGTTATCTAAATCAGGTATGGATGAATCTCGAAGTTCAGCTAATCTTAGGCAATCCTAGCTGTGAGCCTCTGCAACCAAACAAGTTATGTATTTCCAAAATGCAATAATGGGAGAGGCGTAGGATAGAGATTCCCTTCCAAAAGAAAAAAATCAGAGCGAAGGAAGGAGGGACAAGTCCCAGGTAAGTCCAAAACTTTGTAAGGTAGATCCATGCAATGTTAAGGCTCGAGGCTCTACTTTCCAGACTCACTGGGATGGCAATATCACTCACAACCTAGCATGATGCTGTCCATGTTGTGGCTCTCTGCCTGATGGAGATTGTTCCCCTATGTATCTAAGTGGCCCTACCTCTATGGCTTCTGTTGGAGCCTAGGCCATGGCCTTGGAAATCTTTGAAATGCCTTCAGGATCCTTCTTGCCTTTTCTTGGAAGATAGCAGGCATTCCCAGCTTTCCTTTGTTAGGTCCCATCTCCTCCCCCTGAGTTCAAACTGGTGGTTTCTTACAGGGGTGGCTGATTAGTTCTGTGCTTCAAACACACACTCACCTCCTCATCAACCAGTCTACACCATTAGTGTTGTCTGCAAACAAAGTTTCTTATTTTTTGTAATGTGGACAGGCTGAGAATGTTCTTCAGTTCTGGTTCCTTTTTGCTTAACCATTGTCTTCAATTCATTTTATCATCTTGCATTTTAGGATAAGCAGTGAGGAGGGGCCAGCTGCTCCTTCAACACTTTGCTTAGAAAAGTCTGAGCTAAACACCTAATTCCATTCCTCCCCAGTTCTCCCCTCCACAAGGAGAGACTTCTGCTTCTCCATAAGCTGTTGTCTTGGACTCTGCACATTTTTTCTGTAATTGTGAGAGTCTTTAGGGACATAAAGGAATCAAGTATCTCTGTTTCCAGCCTCTGTTTTTCTTCTTCTTCTTTTTTTTAATATTGTGGTAAAATATACATGGCATAGAATTTACCATGTTAATTATTTCTAAGTGTGCAATTCAGTGGCATTAAGTACATTCACAAGAGTGTGTAACCATAATCACTACTTTTAGAGACTTTTCATCATCCCAAATAACAATTATACTCATGAAGTAATAATCCCCTTCCCTCCCCTCCCTAGTCCCCAGTAACCACTATTCTACCCTCTGTCTCTGTGAACTTGACTACTCTGGCTCACATGAGAGGAATCATACAATATTTATCTTTTTTTTAAATGCTTATTTCACTTAGCATAATCTTTTCTAAGTTCATCCATGTTGTAGTATCAGAAGTTCACTCCTCTTTATGGCAGAATGATATCCCATCGTGTATACATCTCATTTAGTTTATCCATTCATCTATTGGAGGACATGGGTTTTTGTCCCCCCACCCCCCCCACCCCCCACCTTCTGGGCTATTGTGAAGAATGTGTCTGTGAATGTTGGTGTAAAGTATCTGTTTGAGACTCTGCTTTCCATTCTTTTGATTATGACTGAGGAGTGGAATTACTGGATCATATGGTAATTGTATGTTCAACTTTTTGAGGAGCCATCAAACTGTTTTCCTCTCTGCTCCTCTTGGCACTTCCTTTTGGTCTCCATCTTCCTGACTCTTTACACAGCTCTTGTCTTTTTCTGCCTTATCTTCTTTGTTTTTCCCCTATCCTGCTCCTTCTATTTCCAAGTAACAACTACAGTATGCAGATTTATCAAATTTACATAGATTTATCCTATTACCACAGACTCACATGGAGCTGTTGTTCACTTAAAGGCAGATAAATGTGCAAGTCCTTTATTAAAAAATGTAAATGTTCTTTTTGCAGTTGTTTTACTTTTTGTTTGTTTTGTTAATGTAGATGATTCTGAACTGATTTTATAGAAAGGTGATTTTACATTCTCAAGTGGTATGTGCTCTATCTCAGAGGTTGGCAAACTCAAAGATTTCACTTAAAATTCAAAGATTAAACAGGCTTTGCAGACCATACAGTCTGTATTGCAACTACTCAGCTCTGCCATTGCTTCATAAAAGTAAATACTGATATGACTAAAAAGGAATGGGCATAGTTATGTCTTGAATTACCAAAACAGTTGGGCTAGATTTGGCCTTTGGGTCACAGTTTATAAACCCCTTGCATTTGAGGGCAGAATAACAGTTTTTTATTTAAACATCTTTGCCAAATAAATAAGATTAGGCAAGAGGTAATTTTGGAAATATTCATTCATTAGTTATTCATTTATTCAACAAGTGCTTAGGAGGTATCAAGTGCTGTAGTTTATTTTTCCTTCTGGGATACAGTGGAAACCAAGAGAGACAGCAGTCTTGCCTGATGGAACTTCCATTTTAGAGACAGGAGACAGGAAGTGGAAATGAAACAAATATAAATTTAAATAATAGTCAGGGCGATAAAATAAACTTAAGTCAATGGAGAGTGCCTGTTGGTAGTTAGTTGCGCTAGCAGTAGCCAGGGAGGGTTTTTCTGAAGAAAGAGCATGTGAGTAAAGACCTAAAAGATTTACAGAACCATGTGGCTCTGTTGGAGAAGAGCAAAGCCTATGCAAAGGCTCTGAGGCAGAGATAAAAAGGGCATGTTCAACAGGGCAAGTGTGGCTCCAAAAGAGTGGGCTAGAGAGAGGGAGATGATATAATCGCAGAAACAGGAGAATCCAGGTCACTAGGTGCTCCTTAGATCATGATATTTAATCCTACAATATCTAATTCCCCCATTTCCTTGAGCTCCTCTCTCCCTGTCCCCTCTTTTGGAACTAAAATTGCAGGTGGTCTTCATTGTCTTATACAGTCCTGGGGGCCAACACCGAAGGCACTTGTGTCTGCAGGTAACACAGAGACCAAGTTATGCCGGGTTCTTGCTTTGTGCAGCTCTAACCTCAGAGGGAAGGGCAGCAGCGATCACAGGACAGTGCTATGATCAGGGCTGGCTTCATGGTCACACAGGATCCCTTACTCAGAAAGGTTGGCTTAATGTCCTGGTATTGCTGTCTTGACATACTTAGTTTTTCAACACAGGCCCTGAATTTTCATGTTCACTGGGTCATTCAAATTATTCAGCTGGTCCTAACTATGCAAGGCACACAGAGGGAAGCTATGGCAGCCTAGAACAAGTGTCTAAAGTTCCAGGCGTCCTCAAACTATGGCCCGCGGGCCACATGTGGGAGTTTTTGCTGTTTTGTTTTTTTACTTCAAAATAAGATATGTGCAGAGTGCATAGGAATTTGTTCATAGTTTTTTTTTAAACTATAGTCCGGCCCTCCAACGGTCTGAGGGACAGTGAACTGGCCCCCTGTTTAAAAAGTTTGAGGACCCCTAGAAACAGAGTCTTCAAAAGGCAGAAGAGATGATAAGGGAAGAGTTCCCCTAACACTTAATGGATAACCTGTTACCTGGCCTGGCAGGAGTCGGGAAAGGAACAGGTCCAGATAGATGTAGTGAGGAAAGGGACAGAGGTGAGAGACAGCAACTGAAATAAGGTCAAATGTTCAAAGTACCAGTAAAAATTTGTGTCTGCGAAATTATTTTGTCTGGTTATTTAATAGAGAAGAGTAAAAACGAAGACCCACAAATGATCATAGTCCAGGCTGCCCTACAAAATGGCTGCAATTATGCCGTTGATGTTGTATAAGATACTCTTTAGGATCAATTAGTTAATTGCTTGTTATTTTAATTATTCAAGCTCTTTTTAAAGCTTTCTTTATGTGTCACAGCTGAGCCAAGGAGAAAGGAAAGATTGCAGGACAGTTGTTCAAATGTGGATGTAAACTAAGCTAATGGATTTATTTGCTGATCGGCACGGATTTTAAACAGGGTCCTGCTCACATTTAGAAACATGTTTTATCAGCCACCTGGCTCCAAATTGTCAAAAATAAGGACAAATCTCACATTTCCCCATACTTCAGGGATTTCTGGATCCACAAACCCCTCATTAGTAGTCATTCATTATTGATCACATCTTGCAATTTAAAAATTTATTTTAAAACTACAAAGAGGAATGTCAAAGTCATTACATGTTTCTTAACATCTTCCTTGGTGATTAATAAAGCTACTCAATCTCCTGGGTTTCTCTGTGAGTGAAAGGGAGGCTTATGTACAGTAATTTGAATGACTAGGCCTGGGACATCTACAAGCACAGAGCAAAATGAAATAATTGAACTGGAATTGCACTAAAGATACTTTTACAATTTATTTTATCAAGTGTTTTTTTCCCCCCCCCCAAGAAAAATATAAATTCCCTACTTTCAGACTTTTTCCCTAATTCTACCTGTTCTGTATTGATAAGCATTTAATCACCAATAAGCAATTACATTTTTCTCCTTAAATGATTATCCACCATGTGAAATGCATAAAATTTGTCTATGTCACCTAATATTTCCGTTTAGAACCGTGTCCACCCTATTAAGCACCACAGAAAAATGCGGTTTATTGATTATTGACCTAGCACAATGTAGGGACCTGATGGATGTTCAAAGAATAAATGGACAAAGTGTGAAAAAATGAGTAGAGGAATGAGACTATATCTCAACTCAGTTACAAGTGAGAAACTATCTCGGATTCTAATGGTCTCAGTTATAATCTATAAAGTTTCTGAACTTGGAATTATTTCCTTAAAATTTTAATTCCTCCATAGGTTTGGCCATCCTTGATGTCCCTGTTCCTCAGACAGGATGACTGACATATGTGTAGAAGAGTTATTTATATACCTTTTCCAGACTGGACTCGTAAAATCTCCCCACACTATCCCCATGCTCTTTTCCTCGCCCTTCTGCCTCTGGATTGTCAATGCACAAATGGCCATTGAAAGTCAAGCACTGACGTTGGTGGAACCTCAGTCAGCCAGGGTTTTTGAAAGACTGTGTGATGCCCCCTAATGCCATCTTTGTCTATGGAAGCAAGGGATAAACAGCAGCTGTGTGGGGTGCGGGGTCGAGGGAGTCAATAGGGAAGAAAAAGTGACATAGGTAATACTTTCAACAATAAAGTTTAAAAAACAGCTATTGTGTGAAAGCACTGATATTTCAGGGTGTTTTGTTGTGACAGCAGCCACTTTTCTTTAGCATATTTTCCACCCACTGTTCTGATGCTGCCTTGTTAATTACTACACATCCTTTAAATTTCAGCACAAGTGTCTCTTCTTAAAGGGAAACTTCTCCTCCTGATTAATCATATTTTCTCAATATTCTCCTTGGCCTCATATGATTCTCCTCTTTTTTAAAAAAATATATTTTATTGATTTTTTTACAGAGAGGAATGGAAAGGGATAGTGAGTTAGAAACATCGATGAGAGAGAAACATCGATCAGCTGCCTCCTGCACACCCCCTACTGGGGATGTGCCCGCGACCAAGGTACATGCCCTTGACAGAATCGAACCTGGGACCCCTCAGTCAGCAGGCCGATGCTCTATCCCCTGAGCCAAACTGGCCAGGGCTGATTCTCCTCTTATCACTCATCCAAAGAATCTTCACTGCCATAGTGTCCCCTTTCATAAGGTCAGTGATGAGGGACAGATTTCAAAATGGCTTCAGGAGCTGTGACTGCCTCCCAGGAGGCCAAGCCAGCAGTGTGGGTGAGCACGTATGAAACACCCCTCAGCACATCCAGATATAATAAAGGAGATGATTGCCAAAGCAATGCAGGTCAGAATAAATTCAAATATTAATGCGAGTAAAGCCTCATTTAGGCCAGCAGCCTTCTGAAGCCTTGAAAAGTTCATGCTACCAATATTTGCTGAATAGAGAGGTACTGACAATATAGCCATCCAGTAAGAAGCTGAAAAATTTTACAGAAAGTCTCAAGGCTCACATTCATTTGTGAACCCGAGCAGCTCAGAGTCAGTGAACATTAATAGAGGGCTTGCTTTATGCCACTGGGTCTGCAAAAGGTCCTTATTGTTTGTAGTAGGAAACAGGCAGTGAAATCAATGGGCACATAAACTGCCCTTCAAGAACCCAAAGAAAGGAACCAATAACAAAGTTACTCTATTTTGTTTTGTTCTGTTTTGCTTTCTTCCCCAAGGTTGATAGTTATTCACCATCCACAGAAAAACTTTCTTCACTCAGATCCCAAGTAGGACCCACCAGGTTGCAATGCCTCATTAAGAACAATGTGACTTTCCCCCCTCCCAAGTAGACACTCATTTGTGTGTCAAACCCTCATCTCCCACTAGGGAGTCTGTCTCTCTGAAAGGCAGGTGACTCCCTGATCACACCTGCTGGCTGATTCTTACTTTGTTGGGAGGAAGCATCACTACTGCAGGCAACAAAGGCAGTGGAGCATGCCCTAGCCTCCCAGCCTCCCTTCGTAGTTTCCAGACTTTGTTCCCATGATCTCTTCATCTCACTCTCTGTGTCAAGCACTTCACTCTGCAGGCACGGATTTCTTAAAGGATTTTAGTCTATTTAATAACTCAAGTGACATGAAAACATCATTAAAAATTCTCAATCAGGGAAGTAAAAGTTATCACTGATCCATATGCTGCTCTACTCTAGCTTACTAACACTGTACCATTTCAATGTGTCTTTCCTGGCATGTGTTCACTTCATGTTTCCTTTCAATAGAACATATGTTGCTATTTATAACTCTCATGTAAATGTTTTCCTTTTTAATTAAGTAAATCTATCGAATCTTGGTTTTGTATTTTCCCATAATAAGTATGTATCCTGTGGCCTTTTCAATACAGGGCCTTGGTCATCCTGATCAATAGGGCATGACCTCTTTCACTCAAAATTATGCTTTCCTGGCAGAACCAGGAATTTTCGTCATACATTTTATACCATGGAGATGCCCAGTCCTGGCAAGACTTTCTTACTTTTAAGGATATTTTCCGAGTTATCTCTGTGCAGGACTGGCCTCGTGGGTGTGCAACCTGTGTGGTCACACAGGGCCCAGTGCTTAGAATGTTCCCACACTTGGATAAATGTTCTGCTGTTGCCATCATGAAATTCTTAATAGTATTTGAACAAGAAGCCTGTATTTTCATTTTACACTGGGCCCTATCTCTGCAAATACTAAGCAAAGCCAAGATCTAGGCCCAATTTCACACAATGCTCATTATTCAGAGAAATAGATATAGTCTTGTCTCTCTATTCAGTTTAATATTGAGATAGATAATACACATATCCTACATGTACACGTTGACTAGTTTGTACACACACACACACACACACACACACACACACACACACACGTACAAACTTCAAGATATAGAATGTTTTTAACCATCCTATGACTTCCTCATATCCCTTCCGGTAAGTACCTGCCTGTACCAGGTGTAAAATATTCTGACTTAGCAGCAAAGATTAGTTTTGTCTGTTTTGGAAATTCATATAAATGGAATCATACTCAATGGGATTTTTAATGCCCATTTCTTTCTTCATTATACTATATGTAAGACTAATCCATGTCTAGCAGTAGACTGTGGTGTCTAATGTTATTTATTTTGCTGCATTGTTTCCCATTACATGACTGCATCACAATTTATCCATTCTACTGTACTGGTCTGTACTAGTTCTTGGGTTGTTTCCATTATTTGGTTAATATGACTAAGCTGTTGTGAACATTCTTGCACATGTTGCAGTAGATGTATGCACTCTTCTTTTGGGCTTATACCTAGAATTGGAATTGCTGGTTCATAGGGTATATTACATCTCTCTTTAGTAGATATCAGTACTGACTTATGAATTCCCATGGTGATAACTTTTTGTAGTGCTATATTCACGCCTTCATCATTTAACACTTATTTTGATTTCAATGCATTGTGTTGGATTCCTTCATATATTTTAGATCTTTAAATCTCACAACCTTTTGAGATTGAAAAATCTCTTAATTTTCACAGATTTCTTTCCAAGTTGAGATCTAGAGAATATACTACCAAGGTCTCAGAGCTAATACATGGCATTGAATCTAGATCTGATACTTAGTTGCTATTAATATACAACCCAGCTATATTTATTGCTCTTATATATTAAAGAGTAGTGACAGAAGGAAAGTCAAAGAAAAAGCCAGTTCAGCACCAATCCAAATGCCTGGCACATATTACATGCTTATTAAATATTGCATAAACTGATACTGAGCTGTGATTCTTTGAAGTTAGAAACAAAAACCTATATGAACAGTCTATATTTTTCTGAACTTTCTCATTTAAGTTACTTATTTACAATTCTACACTGGGTCCCATCTCTAGTGTAGAATTGAATTAGATTAGCACCATCCTCCTAGGAGCACAGATATGCTTGAGTGTTAATAAGTAAAGGAAACTAAAAAATTGCCTGAAATCTTAGAATGGGGAGTCACAACTTCAACAACTTAATTTAAGGAGTCAAGAAATTTTTTACAAAACATTTTTAAAAGGAGTATTAACAAATACAGAGTGTCCCCTAAAAGAAGTATACACACTTCAACAACTGATAGGTCAATTTTGAAAACCAAATGCATGTTAATAAACACTGCCTTTATAATTATTCAAACTGTGTGTATACATTTTTGGGGACACCCTGTATTTGTGAAACTCTTTGAAGACCTTCTTGTCATTCATATATATATATATATTCAGAAAACGCAGGTAAGGATACTAAGCCCCAAATTACTCCATAAAACAGACATTTGGCATTCCAAGTAAAAATTTCCAACCATATTATTTTCACTTGTCAAAATAACTCCAAATTAGTGTTTCATCAACTCCCCACCCCCGCCCCCGCGAGTCCTTCCTGTGGTTAACATTATCTGAAGGAATGCACCACTAAGAGTTTTGACCTAGCCGAAACCGGTTTGGCTCAGTGGATAGAGCGTCGGTCTGCGGACTGAAGGGTTCCAGGTTCGATTCCAGTCAAGGGCATGTACATTGGTTGCAGGCACATCCCCGGTAGCGGGTGTGCAGGAGGCAGCTGGTCGATGTTTCTCTCTCATCGATGTTTCTAGCTCTCTATCCCTCTCCCTTCCTCTCTGTAAAAAATCAATAAAATATATATATAAAAAAAAGAGTTTTGACCTAAAGAGCCATTGCTATCATAAGCCCTCCCTTCTGTCCATAACTGATAATCAGAACACAGAGAAATGACTTAATCAGGAGTATACAGGCACCTGGAATTGGAGAATGATTAAGATATACACTGAGTGGCCAGATTATTATGATCTCTGAATGCATAATCTGTCCACTCAGTGTATGTATATGTGTGTGTGTGTGTATATATATATTTTTAGAGGCCCGGTGCATGAATTCATGCATGGGTGGGGTCCTGCCAGCCTGGCCAGGGGGAGGAGACATGGGCGGTTGGCCGGCCTGCCTACTGGTTGAACTCCTGGTTGAGGGGACAATTTGCATATTAGCCTTTTATTATATAAGATATACACTGAGTGGCCAGATTATTATGAATTCAGAGATCATAATAATCTGGCCACTCAGTGTATATGAATGTTTATTTATTTGGGGGACCAGTATTGAGAGCTTAGAGAGTCACTTAACCACTCTTTGAATCAGTTTGTTCTTTTGTGGGGTGGACACAATATATCACCTGTTTTTCATAGATGTATTGTGAAGATTAATTGTGAAGACCTACTTCTCATATGTATGGGCCATGACAAGAACATCCATGGAATCTCTTGGCCCATGGCCTGGTCTCATTTTCACCCCAAGTTAATTCCTGCACAATGTGTAGCTTTGTGTGCATACAAATGAACACTCCAGCCTTAAGTCCAGGCTCATTTCAGACCCTCCACAAACCATCAGAACTTGGCTAATCTTCCAAGATCGAATTACATGAACTTTTGTGCAACCCCCCATTCAGAAGTTGGACTCAGGAAAGTGGCTCAGGCAGTCCATGGAAGCAGACTTGAGCCACTTGGTAAGACATTCTGATATCAAGAGTACTCAGATTGGGAATAGAAGGCAGAGTTTAGTCTCCAGGTGGTCAGATCTTCCTGGCCCTATGGGGAGAGAGAGGCATGGCTGGAAGAAACTCAAAATAAACCCACAAAATCATGGTGTCCGTGGGTCTTCAGAAAATGTTTATTGACTGGATGATGACAGGAAAGAGGAACATTACAATAAATGGGATTACTTCAGGAATCAAAGAAAAGAGCCATAATCATAGTTCTTATTTTAGTCCTCAGAGTTGTTAATTATTCACCCTCTACAAGACAACTTGTTTACTTTGATTCCAACTGAGAGCAGCCAAGTGGCAATGCCTCATTAAGATCGTTGTGACTCCTTTCTGCCTGGGCAGGCACACATCTTCTTGCTGAACCTGCATGCCCTAGAGCTGCTGGCCTGAAAGGCAGGGAACTGCCCTGTTCACACTCCTGCTGGCTCACACTCTGTGGGGAGCAGGCACTTCTGCAGGGAAGCAAGGTAAGTCAGCATGCTTCCTTCCAAGAACCTTATGTCAGACATTATATCCACGAAACTACCTCATATATATTTATTCTGAATTTCTTTACGCATTTTCACATGTTTTAATGATACAAGTGATATGAAGATAGCACAGAAGATGAGAGTGGTATATTAATTAAGATTTGGTAAGAAAAAGTATCCAAAGTTCAATTCCCTGGGAGAGCTGCTTCTCTTTTCCCTGTGTTCCATCCCAAGATGGCCCCTAAGTAGAGGGAAATAGTATTTTCCTCATAAATTAAAAAAAAAAAGAAGGGGGGGGGGAGTTGTTTTGTGCTCATCCTTGGGTTGGTTTCCATTGCAGAGCTCAGTTGTCCTTGCCCTCAGAATTGTCCAATTGAGATTTAAAGAGGGTACTGAGCAGGCAATCCTTTGTTGTTGTTGTTGTTAATCCTCACCAGAGGATGTTTATTTCTATTGATTTTAAGAGAAAGTGGAAGGGAGAGGAGAGGGGGAGCAAGAGAAAGAGAGGAGAGAGATTGATGTGAGAGAGACACATCGATTGGTTGCCTACCGCACAAACCACAACCATGGTCGGGATCAAACCTGCAACCCAGGTACATGCCCTTGACTTGAAATCAAACCCACAACCCTCCCATCTGCAGGCTGATGCTCTAACTCAAGCATGTCAAACTCATGGCCAGCGAGTTTGGTTAGCCACACCAGCCAAGGCAGTAGGCAATCCTTTTGACTTTGACTATCAACACCTCCTTTGGATATATCTTTAGTTTGCATTTCCTCCACTCTTTTCATTTTTTAAAGATATCTCCATTTTTACATTCATTGGCTTAGTTGGTCCAATGGATAGAAAAAAGATGAATTAAATCTGAAGACCTGAGTTCCCAGCTTTATTACTCCCCTGATACAGGATGTCCTTGGCTTTCTTTGAGACTTCCTCTCTTTCTGAACCATAAGAGCATGTTTGTTCTTTCTACAGCATAGATTTTAGGATAAAAAAGCCACAGCTCTTTGTAGGTTGAAGGAGCTTTATACAGAGTAAAGTGTTTGCAGTGGGAATAAGAGTCAAGTGACCCAGCTTCAAGTCCATGCTGTGCTAATGATTGGTTTTGGATTCCCAATATGTAAAATCGCTAGACAATTTTCACTTTCCTTAAGGACTAATAATCCATGAAATCAAAATGTCAAGTATTAAGAAACAATCTAAATGTAACCCTTTAATTGGGAAATTAAAATTGATCTCTTTAGATTTTAAGATTTTAAATATAAGTGATATATATATATATATATATATATATATATATATATATATATCTTTGATGTATAAGATTTATAAGCCACATTCTCCAAAAGGGAAACATCATATGAGATCTCTAATCATTTAATTGATTTGCTCAATAAACACTTGCTGAGCATCTTCTAGGGGCATAGGAGTATCACATTTGTAGTCAGGAGATATAAATATGAGTAAGTTAGTAATCCTTTATCCCTTATCTCAAAGGACTTCCCATTCAGTAATAGAGCTAGGCTCAAGAATAAGTACAATAAATGAGGCTTTTCATTTTTACCAAAGAGCTGTTTTTAAAAGTTCCACTGGAATGTAAATAAAAAGTAGTATATTTACTCCATGGAAGATTTAACTATGGATTGTTGGAAGTTTCAGTGAAAAGCTGATGACCATCTGTCAAGGATGCAAGAAAGCATATTACTGTGTGGATTGAACCTCAACATTTTACAATTCTCTGAGCATAATTCCATGCATATCTTGTATGTAATTATTTTCTGAAGGCATGTTCTAAGTTTGGGCATGAATGTGTCTGTGCTATATGTATATAGTGTATTTTATCTGCAGTTCTATAACTTATTACTCTTTTTACAAACATTAATGGAGAAAGCTTTGAGGTGGACCCCAAGAGAAACATGACAGAGCCTCTGATTCAGAGCTTCTGTTCTAGGTGGTGAAAAAAAAAACCAAGATAATAATAATTTGACCGGTGTATGCCAGGTGCTGCGCATTCACAACTATATAAGCCAGGCACCGTGATAAGACCCATCAGACCCATCTCCCAGAAAAGTCTAAGGCTCAGTAACTCCTTTTGGCAATGAAACAAGGAAGTGGTGGGCCTAGAATGCAGGACTATATTTAACAAATACTGAATATTTAATACTTGCCGTATGTTTTACAAATAGATACCCCTTTGCTTAATCTTCCTAACTTTTGCATGACTGAGCATTATCACCAATTTAGAGAAGAGCAAAGTCAGAAACTGAGATGCCGTGACTTGCCTGAGGTCACACAGTAAGTGGTATATAGCAGGTGTTTGGAGACAGGTGGTCTGGCTGCCAGTCCTTGCTTGTACCTAGTCTGCGAGGTGCTTCTCAAGTTCAGCCAGATCTGACTTCAAAGTCCTCACATTTAACCACTGCAGTGAATGCCTGCTTTCTCCTACGCTCCCTTCTGAAGACAAACAACTGTCATGTAAGTTGGTCACCCCAAGAGGGCTACTGATTCAATTGTCTGCATACAGGTTTTGCCTGTGTGCTCACCCAGCCTGCCTCCTTAAGGCACTGACAAGCACCATTCTTCCTACCCTGACCTGCCCTTTGCCACTCTTTTCCCCAGGCTTTAATTAAATGTTAACATTCATTTGCCCTTTTCCATTGTGTTAAAGATAACCTTTGCTTCCTGCCGCATCTAGATAAGCCACACTCCCTGACAGGTACCAAACAGGTTCATCTTGATAAAAAGACTGGGGACTCTCTGACATATTTAAAAATGCCAGTTTGAATATTTGTTTTGTTCTTACTTCTTTTACGTAATGTCAGGATAATAAATTATTTCTGGAGATGGCAGGCGCTAAAAGGTTTAAGTCCAAATTAGTCATACTAAGTGGCTGTGACCCTTCCTGAATGTCAGACTATATTGAGAGGTGTTTTCTTTTTGGCTTTAAATGGTTGCAAATACATCATGGACAGATGTCCTGGTTGAGATCTAGAGTTCCACAGTTCATTAATTTGGGGGAATTTGACGTTTTCTGAACGTCTCCTTGCACGCTCTCCCCATCCATTGGTAAGGGAACGGCTTCTTGCTGCAGTGGGAAGAATATTGGGCTAAGAATCAAACCTTGATTCAAGCCTTCTCTTTGCCACTGATGCATCACATGCCCTTTGGTAAGTCTCTTTTTTTCTCTGAAGCTCAGTTGCTTTATTGCTTTAAGGGTGATATTGCATCTTGATTCAAATAGAATTGAGAGATGGCATTGTGGCAGGCACTTAAAAATATCATCTGATTTACTCTTCAGAACAAACCCATGAGATGAATATTTGTATTCACATTTCCCAAAAGAGAACACACTGATCCTTACAGAGGTCAAGTTCACACCACAGCTGGTAAGGAAAGTGGAGACAGGACTCTCCCCCATCTCCCCCAAAGCTGTCCAATTGGGGATCCTGTGCCTTTAATGATTACAGAGCTCTTTTTGGTGTCCCTTGGCATTACAGGTCTATAACTGTACTCATTGTTCCTTTAGACTTTGGCATTTTTGGTGTTGCTACTTCTACCCATTCACCTCCTAAAAATGTGACATTGTCATGGTTGTAGGTAACCCATTGCAACTTGAGTGATTACTTCTCTGACAACATTTGCTTTCCTAAAACTGGAAATTAGACATATTCCTAGTTAGCCAGGTGTTCACTGACTGTGTCCATAAAGGTCTCTTGAATTTTACAGAAAGTAGAGGGATTGTCTTTATTTCCATACTGTGGGACTAGGAGATATATTATGATTTTATTTTTATAAGTTATGATGTATTCCAATAAGTATATTTAAACATAAAAGAGAAAACAAGAGTTAAAGATAAGCCAGGGCACAGAGAGATGGCAGAAAAGAAATTACTCTCAGAAATGCTTCTTACAACAAGTAGATATGTATACAGATCTATAAGACAAAATATTCCAAAATGTTAACAATACTTCTTGTGGGTGGTAGGACTGCAGGATTTATCCTTAATTTTTTTTAAACTTTGTAAACTTTCCACAATATTATGCATCATTAGTGTACTAACAATCAATACACATGCCCATAACAAGCAAAGTACAAACCATCAAGCAGTCTTGAGCTAGCTAACAGCCAAGACAGCAAATTACTTTGTGATAAATTTCTAGACCAGGCCAACTCCCCAGGCAATGGCGGGCAGCATCAAAAAATACGTGTTCCTTTGTTAATATCTCTGGTGCCATCCATTATTTTCAGCCTCATTCCATACTAAATCATCAGTGTGACATCTTCCTAAAGTAATTTACCTCTTAAATAACTTTATGACAGGAAATCTTCAGAGAAAGAGCCTTTTCAACCAGTTTCCATTTTTTAAAAGTGTTTACTTTCCATCAATTGCAATGCATTAATTAAAATGCAATTTATGAAATGTATCCTCCTTTATACTTATTGTGTCCTCCATTCTGTGTGCCTGGACCTCTTGCCCCATTCCTAGATTATTATATAGTTTCCTAATGGTCCTCCCTCCTTCTCATGATGCTTAAACAAAGACCCTGTGGCATCATGCTGCTCTCTCTAAGAATCATAGGATAGGCCAATGCAGTTTGTGAGCATCTGGTAATGTCCCTATCACCTATAGATCCTTTCCAAAATAGTTACAAAATAATCTCTTCATAATTCTCTAACTTTTGCATCCACCACATGTCTCTTGGTTCTTAACATGAGTCAATCTTCCCAGCCTTTCTGGCCCATAGTCATGCCTTGCTCAGCCTCTGCTCTTGTGCTTTGATTCTTATTTTTTCTAGTCATGACAGTCCTTTTCTTCTGCTTATCCTTTTTTTACTGGGATCCTCTCCTAAAGCCTTCTGCAATTATCATGCATACTGAACTCACTTTTTAAAAAAAAATATATTTTTTATTGATTTCAGAAAGGAAGGGAGAGGGAGAGAAAGATAGAAACATCAATGATGAGAGAATCATTGATTGGCTGCCTCTTGCACGCCCCACACTGGGGATCGAGCCCACAACCTGGGCATGTGCCCCAACTAAGAATCAAACTATGACCTCCTGGTTCATAGGTCAGTGCTCAACCACTGAGCCACACCAGCTGAATTCACTCTTTTTACTTATCTTTCAGTAATGCAAATCCTTACCACATATTTTGTCATTTAATCAAATGTAATTTTATTTTTTTCTAGGATATATATATATATATTTAGCTCCCCATTAGGAATGTAAGCTTTTGAAAGTCAGAGACATAATCTGTGTAGTTCCTTTATATCCCTACTAGAGGCCCAATGCACGAAATTCATGCAAAAGTAGGCCTTCCTTCCCCTGGCTGCTGGTACTGGCTTCCCTCTGGCACCCGGGACCCAGGTTTCCCTCACAGCCCTGGCTTCATCTGGAAGGTCGTCCTGAAGGACCTCTGGTCTAATTAGCATATTATGCTTTTATTATTATAGATTAGTCCCTTGTTCAGTGTTGGAAATGTAGTAGATGTTTGATAACATTTCACTATATTATATTTTGGTTCACGATAACTAATAAAATATAGTCCTCTAACAAATAAATATAATTCCATTATTTATAGATCAAATTTTAAGTACAGATTCTTCTAAGAAACTTTAATAATTAATTTTTAATCTATGTTATGCTTTTATCTATAAACAGAGCACTGTTCATGTCCACATTCTTAACCAGTTAAAATAAGCTCTTCTGACAATTTCTTGTCAAATGACTATTTCAAACTCTCCGGGGAATTGCTTTTGGAGACTGACACTTTGGTGATTTAATATGAAATGATGCCTAAATAACGGATGGCAGGGGAGCTATTAATAAAGAAACCTATACTGGGGTGCCCTCAAAGATTTCAGAATAATGGGAAAGTTATCTTAAGTCGACTAGCTAGCTGCCTGGTAGATTTTTGGCTCCTTAAGAATTGTTGCCTCTTTTCTTTTATTGCTCTAAATATTTCTGAGCAGTTTTGTTCTTAGCTGATGCTCTTATTAAACTGCCCAATCCGATATAAAAGAAGGGGCTGTGCTTTGGGGATTTAGTATTCTGTATAGCATTCTCCTGTGGTGAGATTTTTCTACCATCAAAATAGTGTAGAGAATTACAGTGCAGGTTAAAAGCAATCTTTGAGTGCCATTGAAAGCCAGGAGTCTATTATTTGCATAGATCCAGGCATAGAAAAGAAGACACTTTATATATAATAATTACCAGTTACATTCCAATTACCACTGTCCTTTAAAGTTAAATTATTTATTTTCTTTTAAATATTTATTGTTGAAAGAATTACATATATCCTCCTTTTCCCCCCACTGGCCCCTTCTAGCCCACCCCCATCCCCTGCCCTAGGCCTTCAGCACCCTATTGTCTGTGTCCATGGGTTATGTATATATGCATACAAGTTCTTTGGTTGATCTCTTTCCACCCAGCCTCGCCTTCCCTCTGCGATTTGACATTCTGTTCCATGCTTCTATATCTCTGGGCATTTGCAGAAAATGGCTAGAGGTAAACTTTATCTAATAAGGTAGGTGATAAAAAATCAGTTTGATCATTATTGCTCAATAATGCATCTTATGTGCAAAACTTTGTATCATTATGAAAAGTTTACTTCAGTATTCCTTTCTAGTACCTGTCAAAAGGTCTACAATTTTCAATCCTTCCACCTTAAGCCCATGAAAAGAGATACTATTTTCTCCAATCCTTTCTTAGATAAAAAATTGTTTAATTTCAAATATTATTCAAAGAACTAATAAGATCTCAGTGAAAGTTAGGGATAGAGATTCCCAATGTAACATGCATAAAATGTAATATTTACCAATGGAGAATTATTAAAATTGAAGGAAATTGAAGCCTACTTATAGATTTGCAAGAATTTTTGACAATTCACTAGATTTTATGCTTGAAAAGTGAGGATTTGCAGGTAATAATAAGCAACAGTGTAGTTTAGCTCTAGATTTAGAATCACTGAAATTGGAGTTCAAGCTACACAATCTCTTACTATGTGTCCTTGGGTTGGCCACATGATATCTGACATTTCTTATACTTTTTTCCCCTCTAAATATGTTTTTACTGATTTTAGAGAGATTGGAAGGAGAGGGAGAGAGAAACATTGATCAACTGCCTCCTCCACACCCCCAGTCGGAGATAGAGCTCAAAACCTGGGCATGTGCCCTGACCAGGAATTGAACCAGTGACCTTTTGTTACATGGGATGATGCTCAACTAACTGAGCCACACTGGCCAGGGCTAGCATTTCTTACACTTAAATGAGAATAATAATGCCATTTCTATGTTTCACCAAGTAATATTGTAGAATATGAGTGTAAAATATTTTACATCTATGAAGTAAAATATTTCAAATGTATATTATAATTACCTTCATATGCATTGCTATAAAAAGTGTGCATTTCTTATCTTTTGTGTATATGGAATGATTGGTCTGCCAAGTATTAAATTCTTCCTGTGGTTACTCTGCCTCCTTGCTTCTGTCCTCTCAGACAAGAAAGCAAGTCAGCAGATGAAAAAATGCAGGATAGAGGCTGATCTCAAAAGGAGCTATATCACCGTAACAAGAGAAAGTCATATTTTCTAAGTTCCTATTGTCTTTGCTTCTGGGTTATCTCAGTTAATCTGTTAATAAAACCTTCCTAGGTATTTATCTGATCACCATTTTTCATGGAAAAAAATTGTATGCAGGCAGGTGAGGCAACTTGTCTTGGAAGCTAGTTTGATTCCAAATTGTCTGTTTCCATAGTCCTCATTGTCTCTATTACAACAGAATGCAAATTAGGGGACAGGCATAGCATGGGGGCATTCATAATCCTTAAGGGATGTATCAGTCCCAAGGGGTGAAAATTAGTTCTTGGTGAAAGATCTTACTCTTTTTATGGACAAAGAACAGATTTGCATACAATACATGCATGGACATGCAACATATCTGGGGTATAATTTAATTGGTGTTGAATAAAAAAAAATTCTAAAAAAGCTTCTTAAGGAGAACAATAATGAAAAATGGTTGAGAAACATGGTTACAAGTTCAGAAACGAGTAACAATCATCATTTCCCAGCTGCTTCAGCGATGGAGGGTATCATCGTATATTATCCTAGAATGCATGGGGTAGAGTGGGGATGCTTTTCTGTCCTATGCTGGAGTGCTGAAATGCCATCTAATCCAATGGAAGTCTGGAAGAACCAGCAAGATTGAACCATTGTAATGCTAAACAATCAGAAAATCAGAAGGACTTGGCTCACACAAGAGCAAACCATGTCTCAGACATGCTCAGCTCTTCAGGCAAAATGCCCTACCATTACCCTCTGCCTTTTTGCCTTCCACACAACTCCCAGGAGCCAGTCCTAGCTCCGCTCTTCCAAAAAATCTTTGACTTATCCAGTTTTCACCTTTCTTCTCCAGGAAGGTCTAATATCCCTATACAGGTATATTTTTCAATTACAGCTCAGGCATTGGATTGACAAAGACCTGGATTTGAATCCTGACCTTGTAATATGTGATTGGACACAACTGATATCTCCTCTCCTTGTGCCTCAGTTTTTCTATCTGTATAATGGAAATACATATGTGCACTCACCTTGTAGCCATAAGGAGAAAATATGTAAAACATTTAGCACTGTGCCAGGCTGGTTATAAGTTTTACTTGGTAAGAATATAATAATAATTTCAAATGCTAACTTATTCTCTCCTTGGACCTGGAACAATACATCATATGTGACCCATTTCTAATCACAAATCCCAGCTCAGATGTCATCTTGTTTGGCAAAATTCCACCTGTCTCTTGCTTCTCTCATTGTGCTGTTCACACTGTAAGCTCACTGAATACTTGCTCACCACCTTTACTATACTGACTTCCTTGTGAACAAGGATTTTGTCATATAATTTTTTATTTTCAGTACCCAGAATAAAGATTACTTATATTTTTGTTAAATGATGAATATAGTTTCTACATGTGTGATTACTTGTATTACATGAATATAGCTCATCATTCCATCATTTTAAAAAGATACATTAATCCCCATATCTTGAAGCTGAGATATACGTAGATATACATCCTTACCTTTGTATACAAATTTATCTCCCATTAATTTAAATCTTGACTACCCTGCAAACCTTTATATACATATAAAGGCCAGATTATTATGATCTCTGAATGCATATATATATTAGAGGCCCAGTGCATGAATTCGTGCATGGGTGGGGTCTGGCCAGCCTGCCAGGGGGAGGGGACATGGGCGGTTGGCCGGCCTGCCTTCTGGTCGAACTCCTGGTCGAGGGGACAATGTGCATATTAGCCTTTTATTATATAGGATATACACTGAGTGGCCAGATTATTATACATTCAGAGATCATAATAATCTGGCCACTCAGTGTTTATATATATGTGTATATATGAATTGTACTGCAAAAATGAAATTCCACCCTCAGTCCTTGTCTTCCAGTCTACACCTGTTGCGTTTTTCGCACTGTTTTCTCATTTATCATCAGACCTTTCCAGAGACTGCGCTGAACTCTGGGGATAGACAAGCAGATGGTGATTCATCTACACAGACTTTCAAGGGCTGTGGGGCCAATTTTTAGCAAATGCCCTTGTTGAAGTTTTTGGAAAGATTTATAGTATTTATCTTATAACCTCCCATTATGAGTCCCAAGGGCATCAGCATCCAAATACCAGTGAGAAGAATATATACTGATATCAAAGCAGTGAGCACTGAGGGCCCTTCTCTACAGAACTGTACCTGCACTTAATCCTACAGGTACATACCAACGGCCATGGCATCTAATTACTCACGTTCACAAATTACCTGGGGTGATAACAGAATATATTCTCTTCACTCTGACATGTTCTTGGAAGTCTTCAAAAGACCTATTTGATCATTTCAAGGATGAGCTTGAAACAATGGAACTCTGTAGAGTAACTTAAAAGGATCTGATTTATAAAGCTCAACCTTATAAGGTATCTTCATTTCATTGGTGTATAATTTTTTCCATTAATGAGCATACTTCAATTAACAAGTGCTGCGGCTTTTTTGTAATGAAACATGCGAGCCTTTTCATCTTTAAGCTCAATAGCCAATGTTGTAACCTACATTTCTTTGAGATTTCACTAAAAGACACATGCACTGAAGCAAACAAATGAGGGTTCTTTTCATAGTAACACCGTCTTCTTCCTGTCTCTTGGAACAGGGCATGCATCACTTGTTCCGAAAGAATTCCTGGACTCCTCACCTACGTGGGAGGCTCCTTCCCGCTGCTCACCTGGAACTCCTCGCATGCCAGGGTATGATTATCCTCCATCATGATCATCTATATCCTCAGCTCCCTGAGGACCAAAGCCTGGTACCTGGCTCATGCTTCAGCCTAGGTGCTGTGTCAAGCACTAGGGATAGAAGACAAATAAGAGGGGGCAGGGCTCTCTTTGAGGGAATGACAGTTTTGTATTAAAATATGACAATGTAAACTAATAATTATAATTCAAAGTTTAAGTCTATGGTAGGTATCTTCAAAGTTCAAGGAATACAAAGACTAGTGAGAAATTATTTCACTGCAGAGAGGATTTCACTAAGATGAATTCTCCACACTAGCAGTTTATAAGAGATATTGTAAGAGATCACCCCAGGGATAACTCTGATCTGCAGTTATTACATCATCATAAGAAGAAAACATCATAGCAACCATGCATAAGCTACTATCTTTATATCACAACATATCCTCACTGTTTCTATTGTCATATGCTATCTCTGGATGTCACAATGATTTAGCTTAATTTGATATATTCTAAGCACCAAATATTTGTAAGACAGTGTGAAAACTACTATGAAGAATACAAGGCTGAATAAATTTGTTCTCTTGAGGAGAATGTAAGAGGGTAACTTATTTTGAATTGGACCTTGCCTACACGGCGGGCGCTGTATGATGTGCTATGCCTTTGCCAGCTTATTTAATTTTCCAGAACACACCAGAAGTCATTATTGTTGCCATTTTAGAGATAAGAAAACTGAGGATCAGAGAGGCTAGGAACTTGCTCAATGTCACACAGCTAAGAAGTGGCAGAGCCAGAATTAAAAATTGGGTCCTGTACCCCAAGACTTGTTTCTTTCTATCCTAATACCTGGTCTCCCAAAGGAATTATGTACTATCTAATTTAGGAATATGCAACACATATAGAAATATCCCTATGATGTGAAGACTATCCTGGATCAGATATAAACAATAATAATGATATTTATGGAAGGAAAACCAATTAAAGGCTTCGTGAAGAAGGTGCAAAAAACCTGCAAAAATGTTTGACATGCTCAAATGGGAATGAGACAATCTAACAGGGGAATAGTATGCAGTATCCATCCTTCAGGTAAGTCTCCCACAGAAATAGAGATAATAATTACTACTCTGATGACCTGTTGTGAATTTTAATAATGCTACTAACAATTAACTTTCACTGAGTGATTGCTGTATGCCAGGCAAGGCGAGAAACTACATTATCATATCCACTTCTCGATAAAACCTATTAGATGGGTGTGCTGTGTCTCTTTTATTTTAATTTAATTTTTATTTTTTTAGGGTGTTGTTGTGTCTGATTGCCTATCAGGAAACAGGTGGAGAATTTAAGTAACTGACCAAGGTTCTCGGTTAAATAGGTTGCAGAGCTGGCATTCAGAGCTCAAATTCTTAGCACTGTTATCAACCTGCCAATCATAATTGCAAAGTACTTAGCCCAGTGGCCCAATAAATGCTCAACAGTAATTATAACAGCTGCCATCACTTATCAGTCATATCACTGCCAAAGGCACAAAAGTGAGACCACAGAACAATTTCAGAGAAGTGCCCTGGCGGGGAGTGGGGCTCAGCTCTGGGAGTGGTTGGAGGTATGTGTGCAAAGGCAAGTTGGGGGCACACAGTGCAGAAACATTAAGGACCAAAGGAACATAACCTTGGTTTGAGAAGCTATTATGAAACATAAAAGGCTTTTAGCGGTCCAGTCACCTAATTAGAAGCTAACTCTTAAAATGCACATTTAAAATTCACCTTTGGAAGTGAGAGATCATTGAGTGAGACTTGAAAAATGATGGATGTGCACTGGGAGGGGGAAAGAAAGAATAAAAATATATGTTTTGAGAAACTGAGCTTAAATGGGTGGAGTGAGGTTTGATGGTGGTCTACATACAAATAGGGTAAAAAGGAATAAAATTGGGCTGGGGCTGGGCTAGGTCAAAGGCATGGAGGGGGTCAATGACATGAATATGTGAACTACATTTTGGGAAATCTTGATTTATTGGAGCCAATGTGACATTTACTTGATGATGTCCAGTAGGCTGTTAGAAATATGTGTGACTGGGCATAGCCCATTAGAAAAAAAAGACAAGGTTAATAATGCAGACTTTGGAATGATCCAGAACTGTGCAATATGAGGTCATCTAATGTTTACTCACTGTATCCAAAGTAACTTTTGGTTACTAACTCTTTGTATAGATATAAAAGCGAAAGGGTTGCCTTGGCTGGTGTGGCTTAGTTGGTTGAGCATCATCCCATGCACCAGGAGATCATGGCTAAGAGTCCCAGTTAGGGAATGCGGGGGTTGCGGGCTTGATCCTGTGCAGGAGGCAACTGATGGATGCTTTGTTCTCACATTGCTCTCTCTCTCCCTCTCCCTTCCTCTCTCTCTAAAAATCAATAAAAAATATTTAAAAACTAAATGATTGACTAATGGCAGAATTTTTAGTACCAGAAATTATGTATGCCATATATAGTTATCTTTTTTTATTATCTGTATTCTTCATTCCATGATTATAGGGAATTTGCTCTCAACTTTTTTACCACTGTTTCTAGGTCCTAGCATAATGCTTGGCATGTAGAAGCCATTTTGTTGCATATTTCTTATATGAATGAATGAGTAAATGAAGGAATGGGTCTCAGTTTTTACATCTATAATGAAGGAAGAATTTGTTCTTTACCTCCCATAGGGCATTGACACTTGAAGGAAGACGAGAAAACCTATACGCTATCTGCTTAGGAAAAGGCACACACACTATGATTTTTCATATAATTATAGAGGATTCACAGAGGCCCTGAGGTTCATGGAGTAGTCTCCTGGAATGCAGGATAAAAATCTGTGCGTTCAGTGGAGGGTTTCTCTCACTACAAACGTTGAGAAGGACCTGCATTTAGGGTTTTTGTTATATTTTTATAACTAATTTTATAATGTCTCAATAAAATATTTTCTGTATATGTGTATGATAGTTAAGTCTATACCCTGGGGGAGGTCATTGATTGAAGTACCCAAATTAGATTCCAGAGACGGTGACTACAAATCTTGACAATATTTTTAGGAATTTTGGAAATATTTTCTCATTGATAATATAAATTAGTTTTTAAAACTGTATGCATTGTTCTACATCATTTCATGTAAGGGATTTGAGCATCTGTGGATTTTGGCATCTGAGGAGGGTTGTGGAACCAATTGGCCTTGGATACTATAGTTTGAGTTTGGGGGAGTCAAAAGTCATAACTCCATGGAGGGTCGATGCCCTAAATTCCATGTTGTTCAAGTGTCAACTCTAGTTGTATTAAGAACACCAAATGCTGGTGAGAATGTGGAGCAACAGGACTTTTCATTCATAGTGGAATGCATCTATCAGATCATTCATTGATGGTGGGAATATAAAATTATGCAGCCACTTTGGAAGACTGGTGGTATCTTACAAAATTAAGTACATTTTTATCATGTGACTCAGCAATCATGTTCCTTGGAATTTCCACTCACATGAATGCCTGCACACAGATTTTTATAGCAGCTTTATTCATAATTGCCAAAACTTGGAGGCAAGCAAGATGTCCTTCAGTAGGTGAATAAATAGTGTGGAAAATCCAGATAATGAAATATTATTCAGTTCTGAGAAGAAATGAGCTAAAAGGAAATAAGCCCTGCCCAGCTGGTGTGGCTCAGTGGTTGAGTGTTGACCTATGAACCAAGAAGTCAAGGTTTAATTCCAGGTCAGGGCACATGCTTGGGTTGTAGGCTTGATCCGCAGTGTGGGGTGTGCAGGAGGCAGCCCGATCAATGATTCTCTCTCTTCATTGATGTTTCTATCTCTCTCTCCCTCTCCTTCCTCTCTGAAATCAATAAAAAATATATAAAATTTGTTTAAAAGAAAGAAGCTCTGAAAAGATATAGAGAGGACTTTAGCTTTAAAATTAGAGAGAACATGGGTCACTTTTAAGAAGAATAAATTCAGTAGAATGATAAAGTGGGCATTTTTAGAATAAGGAATGATAAAGTTTTTGAGTGCTTGTTCTGTACAAAATACAGTGACAGGTTTTGTTGAGAAAATACAATAGAGAAGACAGACTTTCTGAATTTAAAGAGCATTTGAGTTGGGGATTCCTTCTACAGCATAAGAAGATAACGTAAAAAATATTGTCCAGGAATAAAGAGGCTAAAAAACAAAAGAAACAAAACAAAACAAAACAAAAAAAAACACAAAAAAAAACTGAGCCACGTGGCAGGGCAAAACCAAACAATACTTACTTGGTTTTTTAATTAATTCGTTATTTTATTATTTATTTTGCCATCCCGTTTAATTGTCCTTCCTTTGCTAAAATAGTACCAGTTCTCCCTCTAGGTAAGCACTCTTCCCCCATATTTGCTATGCAGCTATAGCTGACACCACCACCAACTCTGGAGATAATCCTAAATTGGGTTAAGGCAATAGATATAATTATCCAATGATGACTGGTTCATAACTGGGACTGTGGCTCAATTCAGGGCAATGAGAATAAGGTTGAGGAACTGTGTTAGGCTCCTAGAAAACAGAATATTTTTTGCAATCAGTAGATGGATTTGGGGTCCAGGACTTCCCTTTTGGCCCTTCTTGAATAGTCTAGAATAGCCAGGGGTCCTCAACATGGAAGGTATAGAAAAATGAAACCAGGACTCAGGTGTGATATTTTAGTTGCTGGATTAAGCCTCACCTGAAGCTCTACTTTTAGATAATTTCTAAAAGCTTAGAAGTAGTTCTGAACTTTTCAGGCATATCAGTTAATATATTCCCATCATCATCGAACAAACTGATGATTTGAATTTTCTTAAACGTGCCTTTAAAAAATGTCCTATTGGAGAAAATTCTTTAGCAGCATCTGAAAAAGACCAAGAGATGAAAGTTCATGAACTCCAAGAAATTGGCTAAATCTAGAAGGACTGAAACTAAACACAAAGGGCTCTCAGTAGTCTAATTAGCTAGAGGTTAGGCTTTTAAATAATTCATTGTTCATTACATGGTTGCATTAGATTCCAGTGGTCACTGATGTCATCCCATCCTGTGTTAGAACTTATTGTTCAAACATTTCTTTTTTCCTACTGGATTGCAAACGAAAACTCTTTGAGATTTCTTGAGGGCAGAAACTATTTCTTACTCATGCTGAGAGACTCATGAACCCTAGCACAATGCCTGTCACACAATAACTAGTTGTAGCATTACATTGGCTTTTGGAGCAGGGAGGGATGTGGTGAGACATCATTTTAGTGGGTTTCTCTGGCAGCAGTGGGTTAAAGACTAGGCCAGGATGGGGGGGGACTGGGGAGAGAGGCTGATTAGGTATGCATTTCAGTATTCCAGGGGAGAATGGTTAAGAGCTCAGAGAAATAGATGAATAAAATGTGAAGATCTAAATCTAGGCAGCCAAATAGACATGACCACCTAGATAAATATTCATACATTATTTCTTTTCTCCATTCTCCTTTATTCATATCAAGTTCTTAAAACCATTGTCTATGGGAACATTCAGCGGAAAGCTGACCAGCATTAAGATGCATCTATCAGATCAAACATTGATGAAAGAGGCCTGTTTTTTTTTTTTGTTTGTTTGTTTGTTTTGTGTGTGTGTGTGTGGTGTTTTGTTTTTTTCTTTTTCTACTGAGCTAGAAACACTATTTAGTTCTAAATACAGACTGGATGTGTTTCTTAGAGCAATAGAAGTGACTAGAATTGGATTTCAGTTTAGGCAGTGTCCTTCCCATACACAAAATATAAACAAACTTGAAATTAAAATAGTATAATCAGAAAAAGCTAAATCTTTAAAATAACCCCAAATATTTTACAATTTTTGAGTGCTGACTTCATACTTTCTTTCATGGTAGCATGATATTGAGTATAAAGAGGAATGTAACATCTAAGGAAGCATTGGTTTTTAATGCATTTGAACAAGAAACAGTTTTGAAATAGGCCCAGTATTCACTTTCACGCATGACTGAGGAACTTTTCTACAGATTCTATCTTAAAGAACAACACACAATCCACCCCTTTCACAAAATAAAATTACTTTTATTTTTCTAATTTAAAGGGAATCACTATATAAATTTCAGAAAATTAAGGTTCAGAAACAAGAAGATGGAATCATCCATGATTTCATCTCTTAATATAATTACTGTCAGTAAACTCTGTGGAAAAAAATCAGGTATTATTTATATGAAAATAACTGTAAACTTTGTATCCTTTGGATTTTTGCTTAAATTTCACTTCAACTTGAATTTGCAATGTTGTCCTTTCCTTGTCTTCAATATTCTTTTTAAAAATAAATATATTTTTATTGATATCAGAGAGTAATGGAGAGGGAGAGAGAGATAGAAACATCAATGATGACAGAGAATTATTGATTGGCTGCCTCCTGCATGCCCCCTAGTGGGAATTGAGCCAACAACCCGAGCATGTGCCCTGACCTGAAATTGAACCGTGACCTCCTGGTTCATAGGTCAATGCTCAACTAATGAGCCACTCTGCCAGGCCATCCAGTATTCTTTTTAATAGCATACTCTTTTTTGCTTTAAAAGTTAACACATTTTTAAACACTGATTATGTATTTTTTAATGCCAGCATTTCATATGAGAGCAGGTTTATGGTTATTTTCTTCAGTGTTGTGTATTCCACATGAGGCAAGTACATGGCATATAACACACGTGAGATACATTATTTATTGAAAAATTTTCAGGCACTGTGTTGCACTGGCTTAAGGCAGCAGGTTCTGCAGCCAGAATTGGGCTTGGACACTGTTGTGGAAGGCAGAGACAATATGTTACTTTACTTGACCTATGTAACTACATTAAGTATCTTGACATGAAGAAGTTATTCTATATTATTTAGTGCCCCAATAGAATCACAAAAGTCCTTATAAGAGGGAGGCAGGAGGGTCAAGGTCTTTCAAAGGTGATAATGTGTTAACAGAAGAAGAGGGAGAGGGAGCTTGGAATATGCTATGCTCTGGCTTTGAAGTTGGAGGATAAGACCATGAGCCAAAGAGGTTAGGTGGCCTCTAGAATGTAGAAAAGAGTAGGAAACAATTTCTCACCTAGAGCTTCCATAAAGACTAACCCTGCCAACCCATTTTAGATTTCTGACCTCCAGAACAATATATAAAAGAATACATTTGTATTGCTGTAAGTTATTATGTTCCAGAAGGTATGTGAAATTAATCTGCCTGATTTACATATAAAAGGTATCATGGAAACCAAGGCATCATCTACATCACAGCATAGTTTGAATCTGTAAATACATACAAAGCATGTATAACAGTACTTGGCATGATCTATGGTCTCAATACATATTACCTGTTGGTAAAAAGACAAATTACCCAGCGAATGCAATGAGTGACAATGATTTCTTCCTTATTCTTCAATTTTCAAATGCACTATGTCAGTGATACTTTTTCCAAAATTATTTAGTTGACCAATATTGGTTATGAGTGTATGTCTTTCTTTGCATAACAGTCTTTAATTTGACTGGTTAGCATATCTGCTGAGAGGAAAAATAGTCCACATCATTCTTACTCTTTTGTTTACCTTTAGCTGCCCATGTCTACTATGAAGGTCATAGTTCACCCTATAAAATCTGCTGAGGCCACCTACTCACCAGCCAGGGGCTCTTCTCCAGGCAACCCAACAACACATTTAGGATAAAAACCAAGATAATTGTTTTTATTAGCTTATATCTGGATTCCCATTCTCTCTCTCTCTCTCTCTCTCTCTCTCTCTCTCTCTCTCTCTCTCTCTCTCTCTCTCTCTTTCTCTCCTCTCTCTCCCCTCTCACCTATTAGTTGCCTTGTCCTCAGCTTTAAGGATCTCCCAACACTTCAAGATTGTGCCTTCATATTGTTATATTGTTCCTGTCTTAGGCAGTTTGGGCTGCTACCACAAAATATCAGACTAGGTGGAATAAACAGAATAATTTATTTACGACAGTTCTGGAGGCTGGGAGTCCAAGATCAAGGTGCCGGCAAATTTGGTGTCAGTTGAAAACCCTTCTCCTGACTTAGAAAGCCAACTTGTTGCTGTGGCTCACTTGGTTTGTGCTTGGTGCATTTAGAAAGAGAGATAGAGAGATCTCACATCTCCTCATCTTTTCATGAATGCATTAATCCCATCATGAGGGTCTTTTCCTCACAACCTCATCTAAACCCATAAGCTCTACCTCCAAATACCATCACAATGGGGCCTAGGGCATCAACATATGAATCTGGCACAAACAACAGTCAGCCTTTAACAAACAATCCCCTTTATGTACCAACTCCAGAGCCTATGGAAATCTTTTCTCCACTTCAGGTCATCAGATTTTCATATTAGTGTCCCAGTTTTCAATTGTATTGGGGCAGTGGTTCTTAGCCCAGTATAATAAAATTATAACAAGAAATATTTTTTTCTACATAATTATAATTAGACACAGGATGCTAGAAATTTTCCTGTGTTTGAATTCTACCACTACAACATTTTTTCATCTACAGGAATAATGATTATATACTCCAAATTACATGAGATAGTCCCAATTCATAACTATTGATCCATCATAATCATTAATAGTGCCTCCTTTTACTCTCAAAAGTGTTCTAATTAATACAATAAATTATTTGATCACCCTATGTTGGACTTTGGGTGAATCACTTAATATATATTAGGATTTATTCCTCATCCATGGTCTGCAATGACATTACCCCCTCACAGGATGCTGATTAAGTGACGTGAGCAATGATCATGGTACACAAGATGCTCACTCTGGGTTTGTTTCCTTTGTTTTCAATAAATACCAAGAACTTGACAACCATGAAGAGAAATGCAATGATATTTGAGTCCATTGGTTAGTTTGTTTTAGGAAAAGATATTTAAAAGCAGGACTTGGTTGGAGATAAAGACAAAGACTTAGTCAACTTGCCAATGAACTAAACCAGGAAGGACTGCAAGAGTCACAGCATCTCAAATGTAAAAGATACTACTCATTATCAAGTCCAATCTCCTCCCTCAAGAAGAACCCCCCCTGCAACATTCCTGACAGGTCCATCTCCTAATTATTAATACCAGTGGTTAACGTTTATAGAGTGCTTACCATGTCCTGGACATTGTGATAAACACTTGACATGAATTACTTTAAATCATCTTTATAAGAATCCAAGAAGATAGATACTATATGCACCTCACTATGAAGATGAGATGTGCAAGTTCACAGAGCCAGATTCCAGTATCTTGTTTTCTAATGAGCTTTTGGTGGCCACATAGGATTTTAATGAAACAATTAAAAACCTAAAATTTGCATGTGAGAAACAGAGAGTTCCAAATGCCCTTAAAACTTATAAATAATGTACAGTCATTTATTTATGGTAAAGTTGTGTTATTTGTATGGATTTTATTATGCAAATGTTAACTCCCATTTATTTGTAGTACATATCTTAATCATGGAATGCTATAATATATTGAAACACAGAGAGGTCTCCTATAGTTATGAGGTAATGACAAAAATGACACATCAGAATTGTTTTCCAGAATAACCAACTTTTTTTGAGGTCTGGGAGAAGTTTTTACCTATTGGGAAATCTACATTGCAATGACTGCAGAGTTAACCAAGAAGCATGGAAGTATAGTGGATAGTGTTCAGGGTTTTACAGACAGCAAAAAGTCATTATTATTGATCTGAAATAGCTCATAATGTGAACTTCAATTACTGATTTTGCTATACTTAGTGTCTTAGTCACCCTTGGCTAGATTATCCCTAAAATCCTTTCAAGTTTTTCCAGATTTTGATTCTCTACAAAATGACCTAGATTCCTTGCAAATTGTCACTTTGGCAACAAAGTCCAGTGCTTACAAAGAGCTCAGGGCATTCAGAATATTTCAATGTTATATTTTCACAGATGGAAACTAATTAAAATTCTTTAGGTAGATCAAGTGTAACAACAAAAGCTTGCACAGGTTTGTAGCAGACCCTTAGTTCAGAACAGCTTCCATCTGTTAACGTACTGAACATGTTGGAGTAAATCAATAATTATCTGTCTTTCTTAGGGAAAGTTATCTCCTGGAGCAGAGTTCTGTTGGGTCAAGGACACCAAGTTGCTTATTTTGAGATGGATCACACTCAGGGATCTTGGAAACTGGAAGCACTTTTTCAGTTCTGTGGTAATAGATGTTTAACTTAGTTAGGAACAGAAGCCAACATCCCAGAAGGGACATGTGTCCATCAATGAGACCTCACTGCCCTGTGATTTTGAAGATTATTTCTGTTTTAGCCCCTCCTCTGTCCACACCTTGAACCTGTTCTCTAGGAGCTTCTTCTGCAAAGTTTGAAACTACAATTGGTCTATCTATTCTAACTCTTCTTCACTGCTCTTCTCTCTTTTA
Organism: Eptesicus fuscus; assembly: GCF_027574615.1. Taxonomy (NCBI): domain Eukaryota; kingdom Metazoa; phylum Chordata; class Mammalia; order Chiroptera; family Vespertilionidae; genus Eptesicus; species Eptesicus fuscus. The sequence continues at coordinate 106,235,035 of NC_072474.1, read as the reverse complement.
TGGCATCTAATGTGGATTGTCTCTTGTCTGCTTGTGGGCATATGTTTGTGTTTATTCCTGCTTGTGTCTATCCCTAAATTCTGGATCTCTGACTTCTACCCCAAGTGGCCAATCTGAAACTGCTCTCATAACCATAAAATATTACTGAGTTATCAGGGTCAATTCCATTTTAATTATTTATTGATCCTGTGTTGTGCTCCCATTCTTGAAACTCCGTGTGCATAAAGATTCAAATACATCCCTCTACTTTCCACACAGAACTGATAAGCTACTAAAGAACTAGACAGATGAACTATACTTGAGTCCCATGATACTGAATGGTTTTACAGAACATATTTTTCAAACTGTCTACAGTGAAAGATAAATTTCATTTTTTTCTTCCCAATTCATTCTACACAGATACTTTTGCAAAGTTCAAAATAGCACTGATGGATGTGATGACAGTAAGAAATTGCTGTCATAGCTTCTAAATGCTTATGAACAATTTAGTACTTTTGTCCTTGTGAATGAGTGGCCTGCAGTTTGCAAAACAGCCCCATTCCTGCAGACTACAATTTGAGTAGCGCTCTCTTACAACAACTTAAATCAAATGTTATTAGAACACAAATAAGTGCCCTGTTCATCCTGGTTGAGGCACAAGAGGAGTCTCTCAGAGAAACATCAAAACCATTTTTAGTTCTTTTCTTCTCCATCCTGCTCCCTTGAAGGCCAGTAACTACCTCCATCTTATAAGACTGGTTTCCCACTGTTTCCATCAGATTGCACTAGATCTGTCACCTCCTCCTTTCTAATCACACTTCTGTTCTTTGCCTGGCCAGTGTTGCTCAGTGGTTGAGTATTGACCTATGAAACAGGATTCCAGGTTTGATTCCCAGTCAGGGCACATGTCTGCGTTGCAGCTTGATCCCTAGTGTGGGGCATGCCGGAGGCAGCCAATCAATGATTCTGTCTCATCACTAATTTATCATCTCTCCCTCCCTCTCCACTTTTGATTTTTCTCTAAAGTCAATAAAAATATATTTAAAAAATAGTAAAAAATAAATAAGTCATATTTTTATTCTTTTATTTTTTAAATATATTTTATTGATTTTTTACAGAGGGGAAGGAAGAGAGAGTTAGAAACATCGATGAGAGAGAAATATCGATCAGCTGCCTCTGCACACCGCCTACTGGGGATTTGCCCGCAACCAAGGTACATGTTCTTGACCGGAATCGAACTTGGGACCCTTCAGTCCACAGGCCGATGCTCTATCCACTGAGCCAAACTGGTTAGGGCTTGTTCTTATATTTATATCATTTTCTTTCCTCCTGTGCCTTATCCAGTCAGGGACTGTTCCTCAGCAGTGTGTTTTCATGATGCCCCACATTGACTTCCTGACACATAGAGCCTGTCCAGACTGGGCAGGCAGGGCTCACCATGTAAAGGCAGAGCTCCAAGCACACCTCTCCTCGGTCACACTCCTGTAACGATGGATGTCTCTTTGCATGGCCACTCAAGGCTTCTGTGATCTAATGCCCATCTAACTTCCTAGTTGTTTTCATCATAATGATCCAATTATGTCTGCAACCCTGCCTCAAAGCTGAATTAGTTACTATTTTTTTAATGAGTCCTAGACTTATATACCTTCATGCCTTCATGCTATACAGTCATGCTTTTTCTCTTTCTACCTTGAAGTTCTCCCCAATTCACAATTCCCCAGTGACCTCACCTGCCCCACCAGCCCATCGCTGTCTAAAAAGCTATTTTTCAATGCTTAGCTTGAACGCCATACTTGTCATAAAGTCCCTAGAGGTCATACCACAGTTGGGATCATCACTGCATCTGCTAAGTTCCTAATGTATTTTGTTTTCTCTCTCTCTCTCTGGCACTAGAGGCTATGTCCCCAAACATGGTGAATTGTAGGCACATCACCTACCATCCATGCAAACTCTATGAGATCAGAATCGATATGCTTTATCTTCTAGTAGGTACCTAGCACTGGGCCTTCCTCTGACCCACAATCAATTATTTACTTATTCATTTGCCTACACAGAGTTTTCTGGGTCTATTAAACTCTGGTCATACCTTCCCAGACTCCCAAAACCTTGCAGTCTATTGAGAGAAAGTGATACATTAGCAAGTAGTTATCTAGCTGTTTGGCAAGTGCAAAGGAGTGTTTTGCACTGAGAGATGCAGGAGGTGAACAGGGGATACACAGCTCACAGTAGAAGAGGACACAGTGTCCAAGGGAGTCATTTTTCATGAGGTGCCTATTGAGCTGAGAATAAAAAGATAAGCAAACCCAGGAGAGGCCTCCAGATACAGGGCCAGAGGGAAGTGTCTAGGCTGAAGGGACTGCCTACACAGAGGCTCCAAAGCCAGAAACAGCTGTGTGGTGTATGCGGGAGGTACAGGCTGCTCATATTGCTAGAGAATAAAGGGCACGATGAAACAGGGGTACTCAGGAAGGGGGGGATATAATTCAGCATGTGTAAAGAAGCGATACTTCTTGCAAACAAATAAAATAATTTCATAAGCAAAGGCAAACACTACATATGTTAAAAAGTAAATGATAAATGATATACAATGCTAATATTCAAAAGGCCAGGCTGACTCACTGGAATATTCCAGCTATCTGATTGCTTTTCCCACTTGATTTTTCTCCCTGGCATAGTCCTGAGACTCTCACTGTGGTTCCCTCTAGACTTCTTCCTATACTTTCAGGCAGCTGTCATCCACTTGTGTTAAGAATCATTTAACCAACCAATATATCAAATAAAGAGTCTTGCAACTGTACTAAATTGTTCCCTTGATGCACTAAAATTGGGTAAATCAACATCATTTTAGTATAAATAAATTTGAGTTTCATCACATTTTTCAAGTATAGAATGTTGCACTCTTTCTGTAGATGTATCTTTCTTATATAAAGTAGTTCCAGGTTCCATGCACATTTGTTAAATTTTATCTGAGGTGCTATTTCCCAAATTACAATGCTTCATTCATAAAAAAAAAAGTTGCTCCTGTGAAGGAAAGGTGTAATCTGTGAATATGTATAGGATATATTTTAATTGTGTATATTATTTGATAAAGATGAAGTTTCTAAGGTTCCAATACTTCTTGGAACTGTGCTTCAATACTGAGCTGACTCTGGTGAAAAACAAATTGTTATTACTCCTCTTTCTGGTAGTAATCAGCAGTCATTAAGTTCTGCTCAATGGGTGGACTATGAGTATTTACAGGAAGATTTGAGATGATTACTTACATGTCTCTGTAGATGTCACTGCCCACTCTTGAGAATATCACTTAGCATTCTTTTTTTCATTTGATAAAGATGGGAAACCATTTGTCAGAAGGTGCCACAGAGAATGGTGTGGCACTTGGAAGAGCAATAACATTGATAATTTGTGGAAGTTCAGGTCTGTTTATCTCCTGTGTTCAAACCTTATGACACAGATGACTGACTTTTCCAACTGTGGTCAATGGCAAGACCAGACAAGTACATGCACTCAATCAGAGGAAGAGAGAAAGCTGCCTGATAGCCAAGGGCACACGTAAATAATCTGAGCAGGTTAGTGCTGCTTTCTTTAGTGAGATGAAATCACCTTTTCTTTACCTCACTGCTTGTATTTGACAAAGGTACCTTGAATCACCATTGCTGATAAATTGCTGGGTGGAATGCACGCCTCTGTGTTCAAATCCTGCCATCTGTCGGAGATATTGCTTTTATTCCTTCCCTGTTAAGCACAGGTACAAATACCCTAGCAAAGACTTCAACTTTAGTATAAAGTATCACTGTCACTTGGAAGAATCAGGCCCTGTACTAGTACACATGGAAGAGCAATGTAATTGACCTGTTGAATTACAAAAATGGACTAACATATAATGTTTTAATTAAGACAATATTTTAATCTATTTATGAAATTCTTTATCAATCACTATGTTATAGGTAAAGAAGGAATAATTTAATAAAAGCAATTGTGGAGCAATCAATTATAACAATTGGCTACTTCGAGTGTGTCTTATAGGAAAAATTTATCCAAATTTAAGAATTATTTCTTATGTATCATTCAATAATTTTTACATTTTAACATAACTTATTAAATAAATTATTATTGAGAACTTTCTGGGTTTTAGGCACTGCCCTAGATCTGGGGTTTAATTCATTGTTTAAGGTATAGTAGAAGAATTTCATTCATTTATTCATTCATTTATTCATTCATTCATTCATTCATTCACTCAAAACCATTCTTGGAGCACCCATGCTGTACAATGCATTTTTTTAAAGAGTTATTTCTTGATTTCAAGAAAACTTCCCAATCTAATACAGAAATTCCCCAATCTAATAAAGCATTAATTAGTTAAAATGAAATATTATATATATATAATAGATGAGGTTTGGTGGTAGAGAATGAGGTGAATAGCTATGGAGGAATGTAACAATAAGTAAAAGGGGCAGGGAAGTTAGAGAGAGGCAACACTAAACCTGGAGTTTGAAAGATGATCAGAAATGTTCTAAAAGAATATCCAAGATTGAAGATGTTCCAGTGATGTGTAGAGTGAAAAAGAAAAAGGAAAGAGAAAATTGGGTAACTAAGTAGTCTGATATCACTGATAGGAAGGTATGAGCTGAAGAGCTGTGAAAAATAAAAATAAAAGAGGCAAAGATCAAATAAGATCTTTATTTACCCTGCTTTATGTCTCTCTGCAATTTTCATTTACCCAGAATTCTATCATAGCTTTAATTGCTTATTTGGTTAATGAATCTGTTAGAAAGCAAGTTCTTTGAGGCAGGGATTTTTTGTTTGTTTAACAACATCACAGTGACTGGTAAATAGCAAGTGATCAGTTAATATTTATAGACACAGAGCATTTTAACAGTCTATGGAAGGGGCTTAGATGCAGGGCATAGCCAATGTCTGGGGCCTTAGAGAGGAGAAACAGCTCCTAGGAGGATGTTTTGTCTGGGGACAGTCTTGATGTCATCAGACACTGAGAGAAAAGAAGATGAAACACTGTAGTTGGAAATATATTCAGCCTCCAATCTAGATAGTCTACAGTCATGTTTAATGAAAATAAATGGCTTCTTTGGTCATACCCTAATGGTCTTGATTTTGCATTTTCTTTCTACTCTCTAAGCTCTGCATTAATTAAATATTTTTTAAGAAGCAACTCAAGTAGGCATATATAAATAACACTGGTAGCAATGTGAGTATGAAATGTAAGAATTCAGAAAGATGAGTTCCATTAACAAAGAACTGGACATGTAGGACTGGCAGAGCATTTGTATTGATATAATCACATTACTTTTATATGGTAAATTTGATTTATTTTTTTCCATTTAAATATACTACAACCATTTAAATCCATCAATAGGGAAATGTAACATTTGAGTCTTAACCTACAAATCATTGATTCCATTGACTTTCTTCCTCATTCAAATGGTTTTTCTCCTCATTCAAATTCTTGTATTGACCACACTTGAGATAAGCATGGTTTTACCCTGATTGAAAGAGTTTCTCAATAAAATGTCAGTAAGCCTTATCTCAGAATGCCAGATCCAGAAAGTTAGATCTGGTGCTAAAATCAGAAATTGACATAATTTTAATTACTGTATTTTCCGGCGTATAAGACGACTTTTTAACCCAGGAAAATCTTCTATACACCCAGTCGTTTTATATGCCGGAAAATACGGTAGTCTCCAGTTAGTGAACGAATATTTAATAAATAGCTATTTAGTTTGCTCTTTAAATATGCATTTGGTTGGTCGGTGCAATTTTTTCCTCTACATTATGTCTCTCTGTCCTTCAGGAGAAAGCCATAAAACTGTGTAGATATATATACAAAGAAGATATCCGATGCCATATACAAAACAAAACAAAAAATCTATCAGTACTTAATTTATTACATACCGAAAATGTTGACATTCAAGGGGTCAGAGAAATATAATAAATCTTTCATTCTTTTATCCCAACAATATTATCTGAAATCAAAACATGCTGTATGCTGTGTTAGCAGATGGAGATATAAAGAGAACAAGTTAGGCAATGTACCTATCCCATGAGTTTACCTTCTAACAAGAGAGTAGATAGAGAAAAAGCACATAAATAAATGAAATCAGATATTTACAAGTGTTGCGAAGACAATAAAGTACATTAAAGTAGGACTTAAACAACATAGATCTTCAAAGTCCCTTAGAGTATAAGCAATCTAATTCAATTCCTGGTCTTACCAAGCCCTCATACTTCAAAGTAGCTTCCTGCAAAGAGAATTCTTACATTCCTTCACACATTCAGGCCACTGCAGCAGACAAGCGATCCTATGGAGCATAGTGACTTATTACAGTAAGTCACTCATTACAATAAAATTCTTCACCAGCAGGATTTCTCCTGTCATTTATGCCTTTTTATCTGTTGATACTGCTTCCCAGTTCCTAGCCTCAAACCCTGTTGATTTGTCTGAGAAACCCCAGGTGTAGTACGGGGTATGGTCCCTTAGGAAAGACTTTCTGGCTTCCATGTAAGTCTGGAAGGTGATGGTAGATTAAACTAGAGAATGGGGACAGTGGGAAAAAAGAGAAACTGGGGAATCAGAGGCAAGAGAGTGAATGAAAAATTACTTCCCAACAGGGTAACCACCTTAAAAATACCTTCCCCAATATTCCTCACAGTTTAAGAATGCCATACTATGGAAAATTGTTGAGACACTTTTCTCATAACCATGCACGTTTGCTTTAACAAAGTAATTTTTCTTGTCAAAGTCTACAATAAGGAAATAAGAAGAGATGCAATCACATATTTATCCATAAGGATATCCATAGCATTGTTATTTATAGTATTGACAACTTGACAATAAGACTCTAAATAGGTCAAAATAAGGCACTGGTTAAATAAATTAATGTATGTCCTTATATGCTTATCTGTGTGACATTCTACAGAGCTATTACAGTGATGGTGCAGAAGAATATTTAATGACAGGAGAGTGCATTGATGGTATATAGCATATTGTCAGGTAAAAAAAAGCAGTTTACTTACAGTGTGTGCAGTGCACTACAAGCAGTGTGTATGTTCACAGAAATAGTACTATGTTGTTCACAGAAATGTATAAAACCGAAAGTTAATAGTGGTAAATAGGGTAGCTTGAAAGAAAACTTTTTATTCATGCTTTTCTAAAGACTTCTCAAAATTTTCTAAAGCCAACATGAATTACCTTTTATACCCAGGAAAGTATGTTATTTATAAAACCTTGTCCTTTTGAGTGGTGAGCGCTTCCATCCTTTGACATTTAGGTAGGGGTGAGAGTCAAGTCATAGGCTTGTGGATGAGTCTTCAGATAAAAAAAAAAAAGTAGACTAAAGAAATATAGAATGGAGTGCCTAACAAACTCTGGTCTTTGGGGAGGAATAAGCCAGATGGGGTGCAAGGGGCTGTGAAGAGATGCCACGAATACATCAGAGAGGCCTTGGGGCTTTTATTTATATTCTGAGGAAATTCCTTTGCCGTTCTTTGTCAAGATTTGTCATTCTCTGGAGAACGCTGGGGTTTTGTGTTTGTTCTGTATTGTCTTGTTTTGTTTAAAGCTCCACAGTTGGTGCCTTCTAGGTACCAAACAGAAACCCAAACACTAGGCTTCTTACCATGGTACAGAGCACTTAGCCCCCAAAACTACAGGATGCTCATCTCCATTATGGACATAGAAATAGTCTCTCTATCTTCCTCATCAACCAGGGTTGTTGAAAGGGCAAAGAAATGGGAAGTGAAACAACGAACAAAACAATCTTGTGTAAGAAAAAGGTTTGCAATCTGTAAACAGTACACATATGTTAGACCTTGAGCAAATACTATACTGTTTTGGGACTCTGCATCTGGGATATCTGTTAAATGGGCATAATAATAGTCACCATCTCACAGGTTGTTACAATGACTGAAGGTGTCTGTTTACAGAGAACACAGAGTAGAGTGTCCTGCACCACTACCACTAAAACCAGGCTACCAATGACTAAAGACCAAAGCCACCCCTAAAATAGCTTCCTTATAAATCATTCCATAATTTGAATACTTTTTTTCTTTTTGGATAGATAAATGTTTACTAGCCATGACACTATATTACACTGACAGAGAGTCTACATTTACACAACTAGAAAGAAGTAATTTTGGAAGAAGCCATTTACAACTGGCTATGGATCTATTCTATTTATAATACTGAATATAAACACACTAAATATCCCACAGAGAGGAAAATGTCTTTCCAGTTGAATTCTCTTTCAAACTGAGACTTAGCATGTTCATTCTGTGCCAATGTTGATGAGTTCTGACTCTAAAAATATTTCTTTTAATGCATCACAAAATACTTAAGTTTGAGGTTAGTTGAAACTATTAGAATATTTTCAACTTTTAGAACAAATGCTTTATTAAAGTGCACATTTAAATGAGAGGCATCTCTGAGGCCTGATTCTTTAAGTTGCTAAGTCCTCCAAAACAATAATTAAAACTTCCATCTCATTACTAATAAAATGACAAATTGAATATTGTTTATGTACTACTGAAATTCAAATTTACTCAAAAAAATTCTCAAATGCTATTGAATCAAAGTCAACAAAGATAGATAATTTGCCCAAATCCATTACACGGAAGTTATATTTCTAAATTAAGGATAAAATAAAAAGAGAAATACATTTCTTTGTATTACATATGAATAACAATCTGGAGCATTGATATTATTGGGATGAAGATCTGGGCTCAAATCTCACATTTATGACTTACAAACTATTTCATCTGTAACTGTTTAATTGACCTCAGTTTTTTTTTTTTTAATAAATTTGGTCACTTATATAGTACCTTATTAGATTTCTGTGATGTTGAAATGAGAAAATAGATGTCATTCCCTTGCCCTTTCTAGGCAATATGGAATAAACTGGCTTTCTGAAGGATCACTCTGCCAGGCCTTTACCATGCCCCTGACTATATCACATGCCTCCATTGCACACACTTTATAGCACTTGGATGAATTACAACTGCTCACTTGTTTATATTCATTTTTAATTAGGGTAAGCAGATAGGTATCCCCTATTCATGGAGTTTTGAGTGTAAGCTTCATGAATAAAGTATTTTGCTTTGTTTTTGCCTCGGTTGATTATTTTTACATATTCCATTTTTAATAATTTTCATATACTAGGCAATTCATAAACACTTGTTCTGTGAAAAAACATGCAAAATCCCTATAGACGAAGTGTGATAAGATTTTAAGGGAGAAATCATGTCTAAAACTAAAAACAGGGGTCAGAGGAGAAGGAGAAGTAGAATATGTCAGACATGGAACTGGGAATTCAAGAGAAGCAATAGGGCCCACACCAAGAAAGAGAGGACCTGAAGGAAACATGGGGCAGGCAGATGCTACAGGTGGCCCTTCATGACCCTCACCTGCTGAAAGTTGTGCAACTCTCTTTTCTGAGTTTGGGTGAGATCTGTGACTTGATTCAAACCAAGAGAATATGCAATGTGCATGATTGCATTATATAAGGCTGTCATGTCTGTATTGCTAGAGTCTCTCTCTCTCCCTCCCTCTCTCTCTCCTTCTCTCTCTCCCCCTCCCTTTCCTCTCCTCCTCCTCCTCCTCCTCCTCCTCCTCCTCCTCCTCCTCCTCCTCCTCCTCCTCCTCCTCCTCCTCCTCCTCCTCCTTCTTCTTCTTCTTCTTCTTCTTCTTCTTCTTCTTCTTCTTCTTCTTCTTCTTCTTCCCATCTCTCCCTCTTATTGGATTTGAAGAAACAAGCTGCTATTAATTCTACAAGTAATTGAATGTGGCCAACAACCATATGACCAGTGAAACATATCCATTCCCAATCAAATCTCCAAATGAGAACTATTGGCTAATATCCAGGGATGTGCAACCACAGAGCATCAGCAAATTCCTTCCCTACACACAGGTGGCATACAGGTCTTGCCTTGGGTTGCTGGAAGTTCTCTTCTTTCAAACATACCCTGAAACGCCCAGAAGACAAACTGCCTGGCAGCCTTGATCTCATCTGCCGCCTCCTTAGTCCAATATGAAAGATACCAACACACCCCTCCAAACACTTCCAAGCCATAAGCCAGTTTTGTTAACAAAAACTTAGTTTTAGAGCAATTGTTATGTGAGGTATCCCGCAAAATACCTATGAGTGATAAAGCAAAACCTTTGAAGACATGGCGTCTGAAATCACTGGAAATCCCTCATCAGTCTAAACCACACAGTTGCCATGGGATATTTACTATTGAAGCTATTCTTGCTTTTCCTCCTTCACTCAAGCAGTAGGCAGCTTCAAAGTGCCTACCCCTTCCCAGGAACTGTGTTGGCCCTTGGGAGATTGAGCGGGAGAAGCATTATTGCAAACCCTTAATTCTCATGAAGAGTACAGGACCAAAAGATTGATTTCAACAGACACACTGGGTTATAAAGGATTTTATAATGAAAGTTGAAAATAATAAAAAGGGAAAATTACTTCTTCAGGGGAAAAGAAATGTAAAATTAGAACTAATATTTTTTTTACAAGCACTAAATAGCCCAAGTTCTGTTCATAAGTGAAACATAGACTCACAACTATTACCATTTAAAATGCAATTCTGAAAATATAGTAAGTAATTTTCCATTTCTTTTCGTATTTCATCTGTCTCACATTATTTATTAATTAGTTCTTGCAGAGATCGCAAGAGATAAGGATTATATTACTAATATCCTGGTTGTGGAGAAAGCTTATCCCAAGTCAGTGAAGTTGAGCTTAAAATAGAAATAAAATGAACAAGGGAAACTAGGCATTTCACTAGCTCCAAGGATTTTAGAGTTGGAAGAGACTTTGTACATCACCTAAGCAAACCTTTACATAATAAATACCATATGGCCTGGAGGATACATGACACGCTTAGAGGTCACACAGCTACACGTCAACAGGTCAAATTTCTAAACCACCCCAAATTCTGTTATATATATGATTCCTTTGGTTAGTTGTTCCATACAAGTTATGACCTGACTATTTAAAAAATATTGAAATGGAAGTGCAATGACTTACAGAAGCTAAAAGAGAAAGGTGTGATTCTGGTATCATTCTCTAGGAACCAGTCCCAGCATGCATGGATGGGAGAGGTGTGGGCAAAGGGTATTTACAGCAAGATTATATATACATTTACAGCAATCTTAATATACATAAGATTTAAGGTGGCTCAAACACTTGAATGCCTATGGGGGGTGAGCAGGTCATGTAAAAGTGAGTCCTGCTTGGTATGAGCGCACGTGCAGTGTTGTGAGGAGTGAGGACTGTGGTCACCAGAGACTGCATGCCCCATTTAAAATGGGGTGGTCGGACTCAGGCCCACCTCAATATTCATGTGTGTGTGTGTGAGCCCAGTGCTTCATATCTTTTTTTCTGTTTTTCCAAGGACACTGACAATGTGGATTTTGTAAACATTTCCTGAAGCTCTTCACTTGGCTGCTGGCCTCAAAGGAGCAGAGCAAGAATAAGTTAAGTCCAGCCAATTAGCCAACACACAATATACAAAGATCATCTTGAAAATGATTTGTGCTTAAGTTCACTTCTTTCCCCAGGGATCTTTGCGTAGACTTGTTAATTGGGTTTCTCTGATTATCCATTTGTTCACTAGTGATCACCTAGACAGCCCACAGCCCCGATAATGGGAGAATTTCTAAATGCTGCATTTTTCAGCCAGGCAAATTGCATGGTAATAATATACATAAACTTATGTCTTTTTCCTTTTATAGAAGTGCCTAAGTATCTAATTTATCTCCTGGGATTAATCTACTCCCATTATAGGTGTTAATGGAACCCAGTTCCATAAATGGGTGCTCAGCAGTTTTTGATGCCATGTACCATTTTGAAAGGCTTAATGTGGGCCGAGCAGAGTACAAGGGCTTTCCAGACATAATCTCATTTATCCAAATATTCATTCCAGGGAATAGATACTATTATTGTTCAAATTGATATGGACAATTGAGACTCAAGAGGATAAATAACTCTCAAAGTCAAACATTCATGAAGTGGTTGAGTATGATTGGAACCAGAATATACTAATTTTAAAGTCAAGGTTTTTCTATTATGTCTTTCTATCATGACAACATAAGTGATTTGCGAGTGAAAAATTTAGCAAGTACCACATGCTTCCTCTGTATAGCAGTGAATAATCTACTGGATAAATTTATCTTCAGTTTAGACTAGACAATCATATTTTCTGTTAAGTCTAGAGTAGAGATGGATAGATTATCTGGCATAGATCAATGCCAACTCAATAGAATGAAGGAAGCTGAAATGCTCATTCCTTGGAAGCCAATGATGCTATTATATCGGGTGTCCCTCCAACGTGCTAATATACACATTTAAGTAAAGGAGACTTGGAAAACAGAAAGTGACAGGTATAAAAACCTATACTTTGAAATAAAAGTGTCAAAGTTCAAAACTGCCATTCCTTTCATTAGTGATGGTATTGAAGATGACATGTGTTGAAGAAGATAAAGCCAATGATATGTATCTCAGTACTGAGTCTTAGTCCTTCCAATCTTGCAGTCAGACTGACTAAGTTTCAAATATTTCCTCCAAAACCCTGCTAACCTTGTGCATTTTGACAAGTAATAACTGTTTAAGCTTATTTTCTTGACCTTGTAAGAATAGTGAAAAGATTAAATGAAATATTGCATCTCAAGTACCTAGAAGAGTGGTTTTATCATTTTTTATTTTTTAAAATTCTCATCCAAGGATACTTTTCTATTGATTTTTAGAGAGAGTGGAAGAGAAAGGGAAAGACAGAGAGAAATATCGATGTGAGAGAAACACACTGATTGGTTGCCTTTTGCACGAGCCCTGACCAGGGCCTGGACTGGGGAGGAGCCTGCAACCAAGGTATATGCCCTTGACCAGAATTGAACCTGGGACCCTTCAGTCCACAGGCCAACCCTCTCTATCCACTGAGCTAAATTGGCTAGGGCTAGAAGAGTGTTTAGGACAGCACATCCACCCATAAATATCACTTCTTATATCACTTCTTCCCCTTCCTTTTCCCTTTATTCTCTTGTCACAAATGATTTCCAAAGCATGGGGACTGGGAACAGTTATCTGAGGGATAACTAACCACAATGTCCCCAGAGATGTGTCCAATTGTTGAGAATGATAATGCTTCCTCTGTATTAGACACTGTGCCAAGTACTTGCATGTCCAATAATAATTAACTGTCTCAGCAACTTGTGAAATAACTGATACAATTTTAATCATTTCATAGACAATAAAGTTCACAGATATATTACATGTCCAAGATTAACTTGTCTAATAAGTTGTGGCATTTGAACATGAACTTGGTTCTCTGCTGGGAGACCTAAACCTGGGCACAGTAGAAGAGAACAACAGTAGCTGGCTGTTTGACGTTAGTCATGGTAACTACAGGCACCCTGAAATTCTTAAATTTGTGTCCTCACTCTTAACAGTAAAATACAAAATAATCTAGAATTTCTTCTCAGGTGATAGCAACTTTCCCCTTCGCACCAATGTACGCCTCCCCACTCCAAACATTTTGTTTTTCTCTGAAATATGTGTACTAATATGATAGAATTATTTGAAAGTGTTCCTTTAGACGATTCACAAATATTTATATTTAAATTTCATCACTTTTCAAATCAGCATGGTGCTCCACAGTGTAGCAATATTTTGGTAATGAAAAACTGAATATGCCAATAACATTGATTATGTTCAGACTTGTATAATACTTTTTATGAGATAATTTTCCCCTTGAAATATTCAAAAAGCTCATAGCCAGTGACTTAATTATTCTATGCAAGCACAATAGCTTCCTGATAACCAAAAGCACTGCCTTGTGACAAAGCTGGTGTCTGTGTACTTTTTAATAAGGAAGGGTTCAGAGCGGTGATTTCTTGATATCCCATAAGCCTTTTGAGTTGAGATCTTATCCAAGAAATACATTTTGTTAAAGGAGAAAGGGAGCCGTAAACTATTCAGGAAGGCTGAAGCGTCCCTTTTCTTTCTTACATTTTTATTTTCCAAGATTGGTTCTTTGCAAAACCACATATGGTCAAAAAGCACCCAGACAACTATAGTCTTGCTCAAAACCTCAATACTAATATTAAACATATTAATATCTGCACAAAATCACTATTCATCATAATGAGAATTAGAAAAAAATTCTACATACTTGGAAAGTTCTGTGTAGAACAAAACTTCTTCCCTAGAGTTACAGTTCAATTCTTTTCATTTTCAGCTCGAAACTGCCATATGCAATAATGACGAGGATTCTGCATGAGTGGATGCCTGACACTTCTGACAAGTCACTAAAACTAGTGACTAAGCACTGTCTGTCCCATGAAGCAGAAACCTACTATTTTGCTGAATTTTATTGCTGGTTCTAGGAGCAACATGCAGGACAAACAATTTGATAATGACATTAGTACTATATCAAGAGTAATGTTTATATAAAAATTGATCTGTCTATATGATTTTAAGTTATATTTTTATACAGAATAGAAATTTTGAACAGATGTTTCTGTTTTT